>NC_069144.1:45091705-45239727 GCF_943734635.1 Anopheles cruzii | reverse complement strand
TCGCGGAGGACGGCTGCTGCCGACGTCCGTTGTCTTCTGCTTTGCTGTTGCTGTGCCTCTGTTCGAGGGTTCCTCCTCTGCTCGTCGTTCCATGCCTCCTGAAGCACGGTCAGGATCCTCTTGGCGGCCAGGACGATCCTACTCCACGTCTCATCGTCCCTCAGGAGCAAAATCAGTTGCACCGATGATTAACCACCTTGTGGCAAGTTCAATCAAAGGGGAACACAGCGCAAGTTAATCAATTTAGTGCCACCAACGCCAAAACCACCTCCTGCTCTGTTATTACCGAGGAAGGACATTTAATGACGGACCACAACGTGATTAGGGGGTGGACCATTATTACCGCGCGACAAGAGATGATAAATCGCGCGTTCCCTATTAGAGCAAACTAGTTCACAAATGCACCCGCTTCTTTGCTGATTAGAAAGCTTCTTAATCAAATAAAGTCAGCCGTTTTAGTACACCACCGTGGTTACCGAGGATTATAGGCAGCACCTCGAGTCGTGCCAAGTTGAGCACCCCCCCGGGGGCCGGACGCCGGTGCCTCCAGGTCACGGAAGATCAATCAGTAATGAGCAACATCCAGCAGTGGCAGCAGCTCGACCGGTCTATAAACGTCTTGATCGACAGATGTGCCAGAGCGCGGTGCGGTGATTTAGACTACCGTTTAGCGATTCGTATCGTGGTCATAAAATCACGCGCGACAAACTTAATTAATGGGCCTAACACCCCGAGCTCGCGATGAGATGATGATGATGGCGTAAACACATAAATTCATTCAAACCCGCTCAATTGTCGATCACACTGCGATCCTGCGATCGTGCCCGTGTTGTCGAAAGCCCATAAAAGGGGTGTAATGGAACCATTTTACGGCACACTCACACACAGAACACGTTGTGACACCCGAGCTCCGCTGACCGCCTTCGTTAGAATTTATTTTCGAAGCTCCCGTTTTTAATGACATTTTTTCTGTGAAAATGTCGGCTCCGCGTAAACGGTCCGGCGCGGTGAGCGCAGTCGGGAAACGGGGAATATTAAAATGCAATTACTCACTTCAATTAGCGGCGGGTGGTGGCGGGCGCGTGCGCGGCAGGGGCCGTTAAGCGCCTTTGAAGTTTCGAGAACGTGGCGAGGTAATTTAATATTCAAGAGTAGAGCGCGCGGTGATCACACTGGCGCTGCTGTGTTAGAACAGCGCCTTATTTGGAAACCGGAGACGGGTCCGGCGGAGATCCGACAGCATCCGTGCGCGCCATTCGTTGTGGGCCATTCAGGTCGGAAATCGATAATCACAAACTCACCTATCCGAACGGGTGGAAAGTTGGAAACTCTGTCGTTGGTGGTGGTGGTGCCCAGGCCCAGGGCTGGGTCGAAGTGTAAACAAAGTTTAACAACTTTCGCTTTGCAAGGGCCACCGACCACGGCCGCCTTGGCTTGAGCGGTTCGCGCGTACAGTTTATTTTCCCGTAATGTAAATTATCTCTTTCCGACCTGAGAGGCCCCGACGTGCCCGGGCGTGTCCAGCGTGAGAACGGTAACCTGGAATCCATCATTTGGCCCTGAAAGGGTTGTCCGAAAAATTGGAAACTCTTTCAATTTACAAAACGAACCGCCGCCGAATGGGCACCCATCATTGCGCAATCATCGATCATCGTTTGAGTGAGTCACAGTTCGTCTTGCTGAAAGAAGCTTTCACTTCTCGCGTCAAGTCGGCGAAGGGGAGAAACATTGTCGTCAGAAGATGAATTATTCAGACCAACAACGCGCGCCCGTTGAACGCAGGCCCACAGAGAACACAATAGGCAAAGTACACCGTCGCCAAATTACAGACCGTGCCGCGTCTTGAGTTGGTACGCCTTTCGCCCAAACTTGCGATACGTGTGTGTGCGCCGCACTGTCACAATAAAATTGGCACCCTCGCAGCAGACCGCCCTGCGGAGGATCTTGCTTATTTTGCAACCCTCCATATCGAAGGTCTGCTTCTTAAAGATGAATCGCAAATAATAAGAGGCACTGCGCTGGTGGGGCACTGGAATTCTTCGAAACGACGCCCCCCTTTGGGGCCGATATCTGTTGTGAAAGCTTTGTCCAAGTGGCGACAAAAAAACTCGTCATCGTTGTTAAAACACAAACCAACACACACACACATGCAGAGTGGCCTCTACGTGCAGGCCGCAGCACGGCTGTATCTTATCTTATCGGTCGCCTTTGCGACTGTTTGAACTAAAACCATCCTCGCTGGAAAGCCAAACACAGAGTCTCGCTGCTCGGTGCTCCGTTTGGTCAACGACACGCCGTCGTCACGGTACGTAGTTTGTGCACCAAGCACCCCAATATGGGTGTTGTGGCCGGGAGGAAAGACGCAAATCGCAATCATAAACTTCCTCTCCGGGTGTGGAATGTTAATTAGTTAGCCAAAAGGTTTGGTGAGGATTCACTTCTATCTTGATCGATTCTTGGCGCCGGGTGAGCATAAAAATAAACGGTCGGTGGACGTGGACGGGTTCTCACCCCGCATTTGGCGCCCCGTCTGCGTAAACGTAAACACGGGGCACGATGCGTGAAACGGCCGCAGTTTAAATCTAACTTTCCAGAACCTCACAAGTGATGATGAAGCTCTGCCAATTTTTCATGAGTTATCTTCCGCGGTGCCACTTTGCCGGTCACGCACTCCCCCTGCCTTGCGGTCATTAATTTCGAGTTTGATTATTTTTGAACCACATGTTCCGATTGAACTTCACACCATGGTGTGCTACCCCCACACATCAGCCACGTGGTCAATTTGGAGACCAAATGGCGGCGCTGCTTACGGCAGGCTGAAAGAATGTGCCATTCCGGTTTTTGCCGAGGACGGGGACGGGGACACTAAAGACAGGGGCGCAGCAGTGTGCACGATCTGCGAACAAATATTTGTCCATCAAATCTGGCTGCCCACTTAGAACACTGCCTCTCTTCTGCTAGGTTTGCACCATGAGACACCAGTTGTTACTGGTGTTCGCGGTATCGCTATGTGCGATGGCCGTGAACTCCAGTCCGGCCCTCCGCACCGAGGGCCAATGGGCCGAGGAACCACTGATCGATAAGATGCTGTCCGAGACGACCCGAGCGGTACCGAATGCGCACGATCCGCGCTACAACAAGATGCTGCCGGCCGTCGACGACAACGAGAACCTGGTCGATAGCGACGAGGACGACGACGCCGATATCGCGACGAAGAAAGCCGTCGATCTCAACCCGATGTACGGGCAGAAGAAGAAAAAGGATACACCGGAGGTGTCCACCGTCGGTGAGTATATCTCGAGCTGTGGGTGTGTGTGCATCGGATCTAAAGCGCGTTTCCATTCCAGGATCGGTGGCCATCAACAAAGTGAAAATTAACGAAGATTTCGACAGCTACGAGGCGGCACTGTTGAAGAGCACTGGAAAGACCGTGGTACGTATACTCGCCTAGCGACAAAGCCGGCACATTCGCTTTCATCGCCTCCATCCCATCACTCTGTCGATTCTGTCCTTCGCTCTACTATATATTTTCTATCCTCCTTGTTTTTCGGGCCATTTTCCGTTTAGATAACTTCCCAAACTACCACCGCTAAACCTTCCTCTGCCGCCGCCGCAAAGACGGCGGAATCTGACGACTCTGACGACGTGTACGACGATGATTCGGACGAAACGATTGACTTTTCAGGTGTAGACAAGGTTCTGGCATACCCGATAGTAAGTGTTGTTTTGAACGGGACTCTCACAATATTACACACAACAGCCAACACACCGAACCACCGAACCGATTCCTAAAAACACTGTCCACAACAGTTCCACACACTGTCCGCAATCTGGCTAATGGTTTGTTGCTTCTTCCTTCCTCAAGAAACCGGCCCCTGCTGAAGAACCGGTGAAGAAGGCGTCCCCGGCCGTCACGACGACCGTGCAACCGAAGACGAGCACCGCCGGCAAGCAGAATGTGGAAATTCTGGATCAGTACGATGAAGATACGGACACCGACTACAACTACCACTACGACGATGATGAGGACGACGACGATAGTGACGCTGATGATGACATCGAGAGCGTCACTCCACAGGCGACCAAGACCCAAACGCCGGCCGATAACAAGGTTACCAAGCCGAAACCGAAAAAGCAGGTCAAGAAGATCAAGGATGGAGCCAAGGCTTCCAATAAGACCGTAAGTGGCCCTATTTTCCAATGCCCAATGATTTGATCACTTACCTAACGAAAAGAGACGAATGTTAGGCTATTACAGCTCAAAGTCTCTATAATACAAAAGAAAAAAAAACTCACCTAACGCGTCCGTAATGCTGTTACCGTAGGGTGAAACGGACTACTACTACTACTACTACGATGAGGATGATGAGGACGATGATGACGACAGTCCCGACACCGTGAACAACACCTACTGCCCGCGGGGATGCATCTGCGAGCGTAATATGCACGCGTACATGGTGGCCACTTGCAGTCGGTTGGACTTGGAGACGCAAAAGTTCGCATCGCACATAACCGATCTGCAGGTCCTGGACGTGGGACCCATGTACCCGATCGAGCTGGGGCCCGATTTCTTCAAAAAGATCGGCCTCAGCCACGTGGTGTCGATCAAGATCACCAACTGCACGATCGTGTACATCAGTCCGCAGGCGTTCGCCGGGCTCGATGAGCTGTACTCGGTCAACCTAACCAATTCGGGTATCGATCTGATCCACCCGGACACGTTCGTCAACAATACCAAGCTGCGACTGCTAACGCTTTCGGGCAACGATCTGAGCGCGATGCAGAGCGTGAACCACAATACGCCGTACACCGATTACATGCTGAAGGCGCCGTCCGTCGAGGAGCTGGACCTTTCGCGCTGCAAGTTGCAGGAGCTGCAGCCGAACGCATTCAACGAGCTGAAGAACATCATCTACATCAATCTGTCGGAGAACAATCTGACCAGTCTGCCGGAGGGCATCTTCGATAACGTGGAAACGATCGAGGAACTGGATCTGTCGATGAACGCCATCGCAGAGCTGCCGCGCCACATTTTCGCCAAGACGTCGCTCGCCATCCTGCACCTGAAGCACAACAAGATCAGCACCAACGTGGACTTTGTGACGGCCGATCTGCAGAAGCTCGATCTGAGCTACTGCCAGATTCGCACGATCAACAACCAGATGTTCAAGGGCATGGACGGGCTTACCAATCTGATCCTGAAGGGTAACCACATCGAGAAGATCAAACCGATGGCCTTCATCTCGCTGCGCAGCCTGCGGCAGATCGACCTGTCGTTCAACTCGCTGGAACAGATTTCGGCCCAAACGTTCATCGGCAACAAGGTGCTGGACATCATCCGTCTGAACAGTAATCCGCGCCTGAAGCGCCTGCCAAACGAGGGCTTCGAGAGTTCGTACAATGGCACGTTCAACGTGTACTTCATGGACATCTCGAACTGCGACATCTCGGAGCTGGCGGACAACACGTTCAAGACGATGCCCCAGCTGACGCGTCTCAACCTGGCGTGGAACAATCTGCAGACGATCCGACCGGCCGTTATGGCTCACCTGAGCAAACTGATGGACCTGGACCTCAGCAACAACATGATCACCGAGCTGGACGAGAAGACGTTCCAGAGCAACCGAAATCTGAATGCCGTGAGTTGGAGCAGCGCGCGGCCCCCGTATGGTCGTCTGATCGTTTCTCTCCCCTTCCTTCTTTAGTTGAACCTGTCCGGCAATCAGATTTCGGCGCTGGCCAGCAAACTGTTCCACCCGCTGCAATACCTGAGCGATCTGGACATTAGCGACTGCGATCTGCGCACCATCTGGGAGGACTCGTCAGAGAAGGCGAAGCGCGAGGAAGTGCTGCCCAATCTAAAGCGCCTGAACGCATCGTACAACGAGATTGCCGAGGTATACGTTTCCGATCTGCAGACGATGGCGAAACTGCGCGTGCTCGACATCCGCAACAACTCGCTCAGCTGCAACGATCATCTGCAACCACTGATCAAGTGGCTCCAGCAGAAACAGGTTCGTGTTGCGCAAAGCGATGCCGAAGCGCCAGTTCGTATCGTTTACTAATGGTTTATTGACGACTTTTCGCATAGATTTCGATGGCCGGAGGAGCACAGGACCACGTTACGCACGCCGATCTCGGTGTGCTGCGAACGGACAATTCCGCCACCCTGAAGCAGTGGAGCCAGTTTGCGTGGGAACTTTGCCAGAGCGGCAGTGGCAACACGGACAAGACGCTGTCGTATAGCGAAACCGAGGAAGACTACGAAGACGATGATGATGAGGAAGATTCGGACGATACGGATGCCGATGTGCTCGAGAAGACGAGCGCCGACGCCAAGTCCAACAAGATCGTGGACAGCAAGAACGAGCTCGATGATTACTCGGACGAGTCGTTGGACAGTGACCTCGAGGAAGACGACAGTGACGACGAAGAGGAAGACGATGACGAGGAGGAGCAGGAGCGCGAGAACATCCTCGATGCGGCCAACGGACTGCAGCAGATCGAGCAGGACATTCTGACCGGCAAGCACGGCAGCGGGCTCGCCAACGAGGCCGTGGAGGAGGATTTCGATGACGATGAAAACGCGGACGACGTGGTGATCCTGGAGCACGGCGTATTCTACGCGGTGTCCTCAATGTGGATCGTGATCGCGTTCATCGTGGCCGGTTTGTGCATGATTCTGGTGGTGGTACGCAGTATTATTGCGGTGATGGTGCGACGCCGTGGCGAGCGCTACCGCCAGGCGATCCTCGCCTCCAAGAACTCGTTCGTCTACCAGAAGCTGACGGAGGACATTGGTGCACCGACCACGCCGAAGGTTCACCGGTACGCACCGGTCAATCAGGTGTAATGGCGCCTTAGTGGCACGACTGCACCGTCATGGTGCGCCGCCGTTAAACCAGTCACGGGTGGTGAGATGGGTCCTTCTTAGATTTCGATCTACTAGACGGTGGGAACAGACATATCTCTTTTTGTCTGTCAGTAGAGTACACGATTAAGCAGCTAACACAAAACGAATCACCGTGCTTCCGGCCCGGGTGAGGATCTATATCTTTTCCCATCAGAAGATTCATTCAGTAAAACACGCACAGCTATGAAGTACTTATCGGAGTAAACAAGCGGCAGCAAGCCAAGCGAACGAGAATTTATGGTTATTTATTAAGTTCCCAATAGAGCACAGACACACCTTAACGCTGCTGGGTCCCTTTTTGTTCCTGTGCTGGCCAATTCGATAAGTTTTTCCACTGTTTCCACAATGGCCGGTGCGGCCGGTGCGGCCGAGCTAGAGAGCCGAGCACACTACTATAACCTCTTCCGATATACACTAAGGTAACCGAGTACTGCAGTCAGAATAGTGAGCACGGCGCAGTACACAGTACTATTACGAACACTATAGAACACTAGCTGATGTACCACCTCTTGGCTCCGTTCGAACACATTCCTTTTTCGGTTTTCGATTCGATCCGTGGTGTCCGCATTTGAGAAACGTACGACAAAATTAGTCCGGCGTTTTTTCACCAGTCCCCAGCTTCGTTTTAATTAGTGCCATTGGGTGGATACAAAGAAAGATACGAACGCAAAATAAACTAAATAGTACCGACGGAGCGCAATTTCTACCTACCCAACCTACCGGGAGCAGGAACTGGAAGCAAATTCATGTACTAACTAGCCGCAGTACCTTTTGCATGGTACTTCCGACTTCAGTCAATCGCGCACATTCAAGAGTATTTCCCTCCCGTTCCACATATCAGTAAGCAGCAAAGATGTCTTATTATGCCTTCAATAATTGTGTATTTTTTCATTTGCCCTTTTTAAATTATTGAGGCGTCTACCGAGATAAACAACACAAAAGGATTTGATAAAATAAACGTTTTGTCGAACCGGATCGAACCTGTGTATTCCAGCCGTCACGGTCTTTGAAAGAATTGAACTACGAACTACTTTACTACTACTTTATTCGTTCGTTATTACTTTAACTACTTTGAACTTTAACTTTACTTTGAACTAAGAACGTTATTACCGTTATTACTACGAACGAATATTTCCTAAGTGCGCGCAGTTTTAAACAATCGTGAAATATTTCATCCCGTTGAGAGTGTGTGCGTGAAGTAGTATGTTTTGCCGCACGAGCGAAACCTTCTATTGTTCTTCTGTTGTTCTGTTGATAAAATAACGGAGCAATTTATTAAATTAATAAAATTAAGACCCGCAACATCGCTGCCGCCTGCGAGAAACGAAGTAAAGTTACATTTAAAATAACGGATAAAAGTTGATGGCTTAAAGCGAGGCTTGAAACGTCATTTCGGTTTAGACGTCACTTTGCATCATTTTGCGTTGTTTACTCAAAGCAAGTGTAAACAAGTCGCGGCAGCATCTTATTTGTTTAACTGTTTTTAACTTTTAACTTTCATTATTCATTATCCTTGTTTGGATTTTTGCACTTGCACCGTTCGACATTCTGAATATATCGATGGATTTTGTATCCGACAATGTGTTTACTGCTGCTCAGAAGAGGTACGTGTGATAAGGTGTTCCATACGCGTTGCTAATGCATTTGTTTCCTGTTTCTTCAGAAAAATGCCCAAAAAACCAGCAACCTTTTACTGGATACCCGCAAAAACAACAGCACCAACTCCGACCAATATCGACTACAAGAGTTTGATAAAGCGCCTTACGGAGAGCGCGTTGTCCGCTTCGACAAATCAGATTCCGGAGTTGGGGCGACTGCTGCAAATACGAGCTCCACCCGTTGTTGCAACAACCGTCCAGCCGGAGGAACTGTTGCCGGTAAAAAATAAGGAAAACCTTCAAGTATTAGAAAGCCTGTCGCAGGAGGATTTACAGAGTGTTTCAGAATACGTGAAGAGTACACTTAAGGACAAGTTTAACAATGGATTGGAGGTTTTATTCGCAGCAATAGATAAGTTCTTCGAACGCGAGTTTCTCTGTGAATGTGTGTGGGGTCGGCCGAATCAATATCGCACAATATTATTGAAGGAATATCCACAAACACTAAACTTAATGCATTCACTAATTAAACAGTACGACCCAATGTTCACAAAGCAGCAATTGTACTATGAGATCAAAACCACTTTTTTAAAGCATGCAGCATGCCGAGTAAAGGCCAAACGAAAAAAGAAGTCTGTACCCAGACCGAACAAACGCAAGCGTTGGATTTAATTTTCGCAGTCGGAACTCGCGATTAAAAGTCTTCCACCACCTAACAGAGAGTAGGAGTAGTGGCCTTTATGTTTGACTAACATGTTTGCTAAAAACATAACCCTGGGGTTTAATGATCGTTGATCGTTGGTTTTTATTCCAAAAATCAACGTTAGACGCAACGGAACGGGATACTAACATGATATTATTACTATTACCTAGAGATACTTTAGTGCCTAACTCAGTGAATGATTTAGATGTTTAAAACATGCAACTCATGCATTCGCGAACGCAAACATGCATTCGCGATCCGTGGTGCCTGAGGGCTCTTTTCTGCTGCTGGGTCCGGCCGATCCTCGAGTATGCCTGTGTTGTCTGGTCTCCCTCGTCGCCTTCCTCCATGGACAGGCTAGAGAAGGTTCAACGGCAGTTTACCAGGCTGGCCATTCGCAAGCTCTTGGGTTCCTCTGTTCCCGCCATGCCCCCTTACGGCACTCGCTGTCGCATGCTGGGGCTCCCCTCAATAGCGTCCCGCCACTCGTGTTTCCAATCCCTCTTCCAACCTCCTAGTATTTAAGAACTTTGCATTCAAACGAATTTGTTAAGCCACCGGCGAACATTTTTAATAAAATGAAAATGAAAATGAAAAAATGCTCTGCGATGCGATTAAATATACACATTTTCATGTATTTTTTAAACGTTTAGATGTTGAACTTTGTTTCTCTAGTCAGAAAAAAAACATTTGGACAATGAAACTGGCAAACTAAACCCAGAAACCCTAAAAGAATTAAAAAAACTAAAACTAAAATTGTTTTGGTTTGAAACATTTCATGCCGCTGGCAAAATTGGCTTTTGACATGTAACCCTTAAGGGGGAACTTGCCAGCCTTTTGGACTCCCTGAAATGAAATCTTATCACAGGTTGTTTTGCAGAATGCTGGAAAAGTCTGAAACAACGGACTAATTCAACGTACCTAAAGATGTGGACTCGTGGAAGGATTGTGAGCCTTATGCGCACAGTAACAAGTGGCAGGTAAGTGCACTGTTTGGCCTGCGTTCGTAACGGGTTACAGAAACCTTCCCCTTTTCACTCCTTTCACAGCTGCAGTTGTCCTGCGCATTCACGTTTGGACGTGGCCGTCGGAGGGAAAGGTCAACACAGCTTACCGCCCGAGAAGGAATATGCTTTCGAGGTGATGAGTCTATCCGGTGCCAAAGAATGGAGTTAATAATAATGGGCCTGTCCCGATTGCCAGATGTCGTCATCGACGATCCGCTACGGTCCCGGCGTTACCCGCGAGCTTGGGTCCGATCTGGCAAACCTGAACGCCAAGAACGTTTGCGTCGTTACCGACCGGAACGTGATGGAACTGGCTTCGGTGAAGCAGGGGCTGGACTCGATGGTTCATGCCGGCGTGTCCACTGTGCTTTTCACCGATGTGCGCATCGAACCAACGAACGAAAGCTTGCAGGTGGCGATCGATTTCGCACGGCAACACAGCTTCGACGCTTTCGTGGCGATCGGTGGCGGTTCGGTGATCGATACGTGCAAGGCGGCCAACCTTTACAGCGCCGATCGCACAGCAGAGTTCCTGGACTATGTTAATGCACCGATCGGGAAAGCGAAAGAGGTAACCGTCCCCTTGAAGCCCCTGATCGCGGTACCGACAACCGCCGGGACGGGTTCGGAAACGACCGGGGTCGTCATTTTTGACCACAAACCACTGCACCCCAAGACGGGAATTTCAAGCAAAGCGCTGCGGCCAACACTGGGCTTGGTGGATCCGCTGCACACTCTCTCCCAACCGGAAAAGGTAGCCGCGTACTGTGGATTCGATGTGTTCTGTCATGCACTGGAGAGTTTCACCGCCATTCCGTATACCGAACGGGGACCGGCACCGGTCAATCCGAAGCTCCGGCCACCATACCAGGGCAGCAATCCTATCTCGGACGTGTGGGCCCGGTTCGCACTGGACACGATACGCAAACACTTCAAAGCGGCAGTCTTTCAGCCGGACAATCTGGAGGCACGGTCACAGATGCATCTCGCATCGACGATGGCCGGTGTTGGGTTCGGTAATGCGGGTGTCCACCTTTGCCACGGTCTGTCGTACCCAATCGCCGGGCTCGTGAAACGCTTCGTTCCCGAAGGCTACACGGCCAACCATCCGATCATCCCTCACGGGCTTTCGGTGGTGATGACGGCCCCGGCGGTTTTCCGTTTCACCGGAGCCAGCTGCCCGGAGCGACACCTGGAGGCGGCCGCAATTCTGGGCGCCGATGTTTCCAAGGTGAGGAACTTAACACCGTGTGATGTACGGTGACAATGTCTCGTTTTCCCGCCTCCAGAGCCACCGAAAGGACGCTGGAGCGATACTGTCCGACATTGTACGAAGCTACATGCACGAGCTGCAAATCGAAAACGGTCTAGCGGCCCTCGGCTTCGAGTACTCCGACATTCCCGCGCTGGTCAAAGGCACACTGCCCCAGGAACGCATCACGAAGTTGGCGCCACGTGCACAGTCTGAAGCGGATCTTGCGCACCTGTTCGAGGACTCACTCACCGTGTACTGATCGTCAGAGCGCCATCTGGGAGAAGTTTTATGTGCGTAAAAATAAAATCGGAACGGCCGTGCCTTCTATCCGAACACCCGTAGCAGAAGCAGAATCTCCGTTTGAACTTGACTACAATTTCATGATGACCTGTCTTCTTTGGACCTACCAACCAACGGGTTCGGGGTCTGTTTACGAAAAGTCGTTTACACCATGATCCCATTAGTTGGTGAGCCATGATGATACATACTTCCGAAAATGATCTTTTGTCGACGTGCTAGCGTCGGTGGAATGGACTTTGTTTACACAACGATCTCGTGCCCCGTAAATTTCGACAAATCATTGCGCCGAGCCAGAACATTACCAACCATACAGTAGTTCTTTTCCCCTAACAGTTACTTGAGGCCCAGGCCCATTTGGCCATCCCTCGTGAGAGTAAGTGTAAAAGCGAAAGCATCCAACGCTTCCTCTTGTTAGGTACGCCACCCCGGCTGGCTCAGTACGGACGGATTGAGTTTTACGACAAGTGGCCATACATATTGCTTCCAAACCGTTTTGCTCGTGATTTATTGCACATTCGTCAGATCAGCAATGCGAAGAAGGAACTTTAGATATTTGTTAGAGTAAATATGTGTCTAATTGTTGGCTATTCCTAACGACCTTGGGCAGGTAATCGAACCAGGTAGAACCCGAAAGCCATCACTTTTACCCCGATGCGACAAATAGGAGGAAAGGAGAAATGATTCAGGAAACCCTGCCGCCGTAACGCATACCTAGCGAAACCAAACGTGGAACGGCCGGTTCCTCTGTGTCGGTGTGGCACGATTCCACAGGTTGCCCAGCTCATCGCTGGACCAATGTAGTCGGTAACCTTCCGAACAACGCACACACCATCCTCTATTATCATCTCGTCAGAGGCAGTGATAACCGTGGAGAGTGCGCGCTGAGATGCGTTCTGACCGAGAAGACCGCGGTCACAATAAGCGGACCGCGTTGTCCAACGGCCGACGTGACGCGCTCCCGCTCAACTCGGACCGATCGAGCGCACACTCGTCGGCGGACCCCGAGAGTGATTTTGAATCCGTCAGTTAGTGATTTAGTGTCAGCTAGTCGAGCGCCCGGAACGGTCACACGCTGCGCCCGGTTCCTGTACATGCCAGCCCCGAAATCTGGAGCGGTACGTGTATGTGAAGCCTACTTTAAACCATTAAGAAGCAGTTTAATTAACATCAATTCGACAACGACGCCTCCGGCATGGCGTGAACGATAGGAGCAAACAAGATGGCGATCGGAGTCGAGTGTGTTGGGTGAGATCGGTGTTAAAGTTCGAGATGGAGGCTTAGATAAGACCTTGACGTTCGAGTTTATGATCTAGTGGAATCCTTCCGATAAGACACCCAAAACACGCCGCTTTATCTACGCCGCTGAAGCTCCGATGAAGAGGTTCCATTTTTGTTTTGTCCCCGTAGCCAAAGCGGATGCTTATCAAAAGAGTGCGTACCCGTGACGACGAAAAATTAAGTGACAAATGACTCCGGGTGGCTTTTGGTTTCGTGATAAGGAACGGTTCCCGCGTCGTAGTCCCGAAGGCCGCGGGTTAGTTTCGAATGTTTACCGGACCAGCATTGACCGGGTGTTCGTCAACGAGAGCGATCGACCAGAACCGAAAAACATTTCCCTTCCGATTTATTCCGTGTGAAGTCCCGGTCCGGGTTATTGCGCTTCCACCAGAGTGTGAGTTGTCCAACTGCTGTTTCACTAATTAACCGACACCTTTCGTCAATTGTGCAACAGATACTCCATTAAACAGTGGCAACACACACACCGTGACCGTACTAAAACTGAGTGGTAATTTTTTAAGTATGGATGACCCATCGGTTCCCACTATGACGTTGCGCTTTAAAAGCTCCCCTTATCCGATGGGCGGCCGTAAAGAGTTGTTACCGTTGATTGATAAGATAGTCGCGCGCCTCTTCCGCCAAGTGGTTCGGACTCCGGAAGGGACAAAACTGCTCGTCGGTCGCCCGTCTCGTCAACAAGCGATTCTGTCGTGTTATGACCACCACACAACACCGCTGCCAATCCGACGTCAAGTGTCCACCAGCAACAACGCGCCATTTCCTATCGGTCCGATTTACGGTCCGTGTGTCGGTCATAATTCTCGCTTTAGTTTATGATGCCGCGCGGCCACTGGGAGGCCACTGAGGAAGTGCTCTAAACAATAGATGTGCACGCCATCGTGTGCATCTGCCGCAGCATCGCTTGTAGCTGTAGTTAAGTGTAGCGTTGCCCGACTCCAAGATCTCCAACGCGATCTCCCCACTCTCCCCAGAACGGAACGGAGTTAGATCTTACCCCGGCAAACAATCGACTCTCGCTACATATTTGACTCAATTAAACGAAATTAGATCAATTAACCGAGTTTTTCTCTCCTCGGCTGGCAACTTGACCCGGACCCAACGAGTGAAGATCCACTTTATGGGGGGCGATTACGCACTGCGTGGAGTGGCTCGGTTTTCGCACAACCCCGGTGGGGGGCCCAAGCGGAACACAGCTGAGCCATGGCGCGAGATACTTTTGTTAATTTTTATGGAGACGGAAAGACGGACGGACTCCCAACCGATCAACCTCCACACCACCGTGTGGAAATGATCGACAGCGCTAATTGATCCGAACCGATTCGGGTGCTCTCGTCGTGTCCGGTTTACGTTTTTCGAAACCTCCCGTTGACAGCCAATTGGCATTTCCGGCCGGTGCATCTGATGAACCCTACCTCGGGCAAGCGGCTTTTCGGAAATTCGGTTAAAATTAAACTTTGCCACCTCGTAGGTCCACCGTGTGTCGATCATGTTATGTGCAGCATAAACAGGGTGAAAAGTATGTTTTCTGGGGGGTCTGAACGATTCAGTGATCGAGGTTACATTCATCGAGGGTCACCGTACTGTTGTGTGATGGATTGTGCAGTGCTATTAAATCACGTTCACAGTCACTCGACACCGTGCGGCGCTTGAACGAGACGTGCAGAGTGCCATTAGAATTAGCAAATGTGATGGAAAAGTGATTCATTTGTTTAATGTTGTCGCAGGCACGTTTTGATGGTACGCTGGCGACGATTCTAGTAGTCTCTCGAACAACCTCCCCTTTTCTGGAATATAAACTACCATCATCTACTATCAACTATGATGATGGTTCTGGTCGATGGGGTCCCCTGGTCCTTCACTCGATGACGATTGGCTTAAGAAAAAAAATACATGTGTGTGATCTATAAACACCTCGTAAACTCGATCGATTCTTTTGTCAATCTGTTTCCAACGGGAACCGGGTTTAATTGTGAGCGAACGATAATAAATTGAATTAAATCGAACGCTGCCGTTTGTGGTGCATTCAACCATGTCGCCCCAAACACGGTTTTCCAGGAACGACGTCCCGCGTATGGGAGACTCGGCTTTTTGCCTTCAAAGGCAATTGGGACGCGCCGACACGGCCGTTTGATTGACGCACAATTCGATTGACGCGAACCCAACAATCCAGAACCTCGACTGCGAAAGCCACACCCCAAACCGGCCGTGAATGGCCAAAAACGGGGCACCGCGGTTTAAACTAGGCCGGCCTTGCATCATCCCGATCATCAGCGAGTGGCGAGTCCATCGATGCCTGGGAACGTGCTGTAAAGTAAAACAATGTGCATCTATCTTATCTGCTAGCTCGAAGGCTTTTTGAAGAGGCAATCGATTGGTTTGTCTGTAAACAATATTTAACTCGCATCGTAGAGAACGGGTCGCCGAGTGACAGTATGGAAACCGGCCTCTTATCTAGCAAAAGTTCTACGAAGCAGTCGTGAACGAACATTATGTGGCTGCAATTTGAAGCGAGCTTAACGAGTCGTTTAATTAGAGAGCCTATGCACCGCGCGTTATCGACGAGTCATAACGATCGTGTATTTGCCATTGCCTAGACAATCATGATAAAACAATGCTTTTAATTGGCCGTCGGATTGCAGGTTGCTTCTGCCGTACGCTCAAAATGCTCCCTCCCAGTCCCCCGGCGATGATGACGGCCATTTTTATGCTTACCCTGAGCTATGCCAACGGATTTGCCACGTTACCGACGGAGCTCGATCGACCGCAGCGGTGCCAGCTGGAGCGGACGTACAAAATGATCGGCTACAATTGTGCAAACCTCAACCTGAAGGAGATTCCGCAGCAACTAAAGTCTAATCTGGAGGTAAGTGTACGGGAGTTACGTAAGAAGGGTTCTTACCGACCACGCACGATCGGGAGTGCAATTAATTGGCTGAGGTCAATTGGCGCTGGGGCCACCAGCCAATCCACTCACGGGTAGTCCTGGCTTTATCGGAAAAGTGTTAAATTTACCGGGGAATACGTGTGCCACAAAGTGGCCAACAGGTTAACCTTCAACCAATGGGCCCACACTTAGCATAGTAAACATCGCACTCACCTCACCATCGCCATCTGGCCAACCGAAACTCGGTTTCTTATCCAAAATTTACTGCTTCGGCGATCTTGCTAGGGAAGCACCCGACCAGCACGAACCGAGTCGTCTCGGAGGAGTAAACTAACAAACCAATTGAAATCAATTAACTCAATCGCACTGTCCGACATCTCGTGGCGGTCAGTTCTTATTGGGGAAGCCGGGCGCGTCTGCTGCTCTCGTTTTCTTCGTACGAGGGTGTTATTCTAAATGTCTACAACATTTCTGCTCCCACTTGCTTTCAGATATTCGATCTCAGCTTCAATCGCATCCGTGATTTGGACCAGGAATCCTTCTCCCGTTACGGTGCCGTTAAGTATCTGTATTTGTTTGAAAACATGATCCAAAACATTGAGGAGGGTACTTTCAGCGGTCTAACGAATCTGGAGGTATGTTAAGACACATGCAAGCCCCAATGGGCTTGGTTATTAAATCGTTTGGTTAACCTTCCACCAGGCACTGGATCTTTCGTTTAACGCGCTGAAAACCATACCGTTGGAGATATTCGAGCTTCCAGTGCTACGCAATCTGTACGCAGGACACAATGCTCTGACAGAGCTGGAGAGCGATTTGGGGCGACTGCGCAAACCCATCAAGGCGCCGCTTCAGGTACTAGGTCTTCCGGATTGTCGGCTGTCACGGTTACCGGATTTTGGAATTCTGCCCGACCTGTGGCAATTGAACATTTCGTCCAATCCCATGAAGAAGCTCACGTTGGAGCAGTTTTCACCGATGTGCCATCTAAAAACGCTCGATCTCAACAACACCCAAATAGCGGTCTGTTCGTGCCAGATACTGACGGCGGAACTGACCCTCCGGAGGACGAAAGTAATGTTCCCTCCGCTCTACTGCATACCGCTCACATCGTTAGGTGAGTATCAAAATTGTAGAGGGTCGAAGTGTCGCGATTTACTAAAACGAGAAAATGGTTTGACTTGCAGAACAAGACCAGTGTCGGGCGCAGGTAGGAGTCCCGCTCGACGCGGAAAAAGTGGCCGATTTTCACCAGTGCATGGAAGTGCGGAATTCTCGCCAGCTAGACACCGAAGCCAAGACGGCGTGGATGAAAATTTCGGCCGCCGTCGTGGGCTGCATCATTGTGTTCGCAACCATCCTGTACTGCCTGCACCGGCGGAACGTAAGGGAACGGAAGGGTGGTCCGAAACATCGGAAACCGATCGCGATAAGCGACAATATCAATCGGGTAATGTCCGCCCAAGCCCAAACCGTGCCCCAAGAGGCCCAGAGCGGTGAGCGGGTCAAGAGTGATAAATTGTTGAGTGATTGTGATTAGCGGCGGTGGTATCATAATTAGGCGTGTAGCGATTTCACAAGACTAAACTATTACTAGACGAACTAAGGAACTAGTGAAGTAGAAACGATGTAAATATTAGCGAATACGTTGCCATGAACTAAGCTAAGATTGTATATGCCATCAATGTAATAAACTGGGAATCGTCCTCCCGTAGTACCGAATTGCCTTTAAAATGTGTTTATTCTATCCCCCATGTGAACCGATTTCCGCTTTTCCGCTTTCGGCGCAGTCGCTCGTTCCCAAAGGGATTTGTTGTGGCTTTGTTCAATCATCACTTCCCCTCCCCAACGAAGCGTCATCAGCCGCGATGTAAACAAAACCCAGCGACTCATTTTGACGTTTGATGACGAAAACGTAATCAAATTCGGACCCAATCTGTGCGGAATTATCGGGTTTTGAGGATTGGAAAGTGAACTAACTGATCGACGATGGGCAGCATTTCGATGCAGGACATCGAGGCGGTGGACGACTACTGGGGCCCAACGTTTCGCACCATCCTCGAGGGAAATTCGCACGACCAAGTGTCGGAGCAACTGGACGCCCGGATCCGATCGCACGATAAGGACATCGAGCGGATCTGCAACCTGTACTATCAGGGGTTCATCGATTCGATCCGCGAGCTGCTGCTGGTGAAGTCACAGGCCCAGGGTCTGAACCAGGAAGTGTTGACGCTGAACGATTCCCTCGGCAAAGCATCGGCCGGAGTGATCGCGAAGGGCAACGAGCTGGTGAAGGCACGCAAGGTAGAGGGCAACATTGCGGGCGCAATCGAGGGACTGTCGAGCTGCCTGCCGGTGCTGGAATGTTACAGCAAGCTGTTGCGGCAAGTGCGTGAAAAGCGCTACTATCCGGCCCTGAAAACGCTGGAGGTGCTCGAAAACGAGTACCTCCCGAAGGTGGCCGGATACCGGTTTTCGCAGCAGATGCGCGACACGATTCCGCGGCTCAAGGAAAACATCAAGAAATCGTCCGAGGAGGATTTTCGCGAGTTTCTCGAGAATATACGCAAGTTTTCGCCGAAAATCGGGGAGATTGCGATGAAGCACACGAAGGAGTTGCAGAAGCGCGATCTGGACACGATCATCGCCGAGTACCGGCAGCTAGCGGAACGGGGTGGTCCCGCCGGCAGTGTGTTCGGCGATGACGATGAGGATGTGAACGCGCAGGATCTGATCGATTTTTCACCCATCTACCGGTGTCTTCACATCTACACCGTGCTGAACGATAAGGAGTACTTCGAGAAGGACTACCGAAAGCAGCGGCGCGATCAGGCCAAGCTGGTCCTGCAGGCACCACAAACGATGCACGACAATCTGGAGGCGTACAAGACGTACATCTACTCGATCGTGGGCTTCTTTGTGGTCGAGGATCACGTGATGAACACCGGAGGGGACGTTGTGACACAGACGTACCTCGACGATCTGTGGTCGTCGTCGTTGTCGCGCGCCGTCAACGTGCTTAGCATGTCCTCGTCGTCCTGTACCGACCCAAACGTGTTGCTGCGTATTAAGAACTTGATCATGCTGAGCATAACGACATTGAAAAACTACGGTTACACCGTGTCCCAGCTGTGGGATCTACTGCTCGAGATGCGCGATCACTACAACGAGGTACTGTTGCAGCGTTGGGTGAATGAGTTCCGAGACATTCTCGATCGGAGCGACTTTCTGCCGCTGGAGGCCCACAACCAGGACGAGTACGATGCGGTCCTGGAACGCTTCCCGTTCCACTCCGAGCAGCTGGAGACGCAACCGTTTCCGAAAAAGTTCCCGTTTTCGCGCATGGTCCCCGAGGTGTACCACCAGGCGATGGAGTTTATGTACGCGTGCATGAAGTTCTCCGAGGAGCTGACCCTGTCGCCGAACGAAATCGCCGCCATGGTGCGGAAGGCGGCCAATTTGCTGCTGACCCGCAGCTTCAGTGGCTGCCTGTCGGCGGTATTCCGTAGCCCGAGTTTGGCCCTGATGCAGGTCATTCAGATCATCATCGACACGCAGTACCTCGAGAAGGCGGGCCCGTTCCTCGACTCGTTCGTTTGCAAGATGACGGGCACGGTGCAGAGCGTGACGCAGACGCCGTCCGCCATGTTCCACGTGGCCCGCTCCGAGGCGGAACAGCAGGTGTCAACGAAGCTGTGCTGCAAACTGGACGAATTCTTCGAGGAGCTCGAGGGCTACGACTGGATGCTGCCGGAATCGTACGGCCACGCGTCCCCATTCGTGACCGATATGGTCGCGTTCTTGCAGAGCACCTTCCAGAGCTTCTCGTACATTCTGCCCGGTGTGGCCCAGGGCGCCTGTCGGAAGGCGTGCGAACACATCGCCACGACGGTTTCGAAGCTCATTCTGTCGGACGACATCCGGCAGATTTCGGGTGGCGCCCTCGACCAGATCAACCTCGATCTGATGCAGTTCGAGCTTTTTGCCTCGTCGGATCCGGTGCCGGGTCTGCGTGAAGGCGATCTGTCAAAGTACTTTGCCGAAATACGCCAGCTACTGGACCTGCTGATCTCGGAGGACTGGAGTGCCTATCTGCACGACTTCGGGAAGGACGAAAATCGGTACTCGCTCGTGCACCCATCCACGATCATCGTGGTGCTGGAGAAGCTCCGGGAAGCGGACAAGAAGTCGATGCTGTCGCTGATGAAGTCGAAATCGGAACGCGACAAGAAAAAGCTGCTCGAAACGGTGCTACGCCAGTTGAAGCAGTTGGCCGAGCGACAGAACTAGGCCACCCCCTCAAACATCCGTTTAGATTAGAACTCGTACATGTATTACAGCGAAACGATCGTAGAAATAAAGCGTTTACGATTGCTTACTTAATTATGAGTCGCGCGTGTTCTCCACAGATTTATTGCGTCCCCGAGACGGTAAAAGCTACACATCAAATCAAAGGATTCCCCGCCCCCGGTGCCCTTCAACTGGCGTCAACGGTCGGTGCCTCGTTCGTGGTGGGCTGCCCTTCGACATCGCTTGAGTTCTTCCGTCGTGCGTTCTTACGGTCATCCTTGGACGAAGCTTTTTTCGTCAACCGGTGGCGCCGATCTGCCGTGCCGTCGCCCGAAGCTGCCGTTGACAGTGGTGTGTCCGAGGGACGATCGGAGTCACTGCGCCCGCCACGCTCCTCTTCGGCTTTGCCGGCCACGATCCGTTTGCGCGGTTGATAGATCTCTATCGAGGGCCGATCCTTGTTGCGTATTTTGCGCGCTACCCGCGCCTCTTTCAGCTTCTGACGAATGTGATCGTCCTTTGGCCGATCACCACTGACCAGTGTGTCCGGCGAAGGTGACTTTCCGTTGTCCGTGTTCGTTTCCTCTGAGATCGGAGAAGGTACGTCGCGCGCGGAGGAGGAATTTTGGGCAGCGGATGAAGAGCGCTCGGCTGGAGGCAGTGAAGGTGGTTTGGCGGAGGCCGTGGACGCAGGACTGCGCAGGATAGTGATCGTCTTCTCCTTCGGGACGAATGGCGGTACGTCCGCCGTGAGGATGCTCTTCTTAATGTCGATCTTCGGAACGGTTGGGTCCGTTCCTCCGCCATCCACCGACCACTGGTTGTCCTGCTCGGCGAACCGCGATTCCGCACGGGCTCGCGTTTCCTTGCGCCGCTCACTGTACTTCTTGATCTCTTTTTTGACCGCCGCCCCGGTGGGAGGACAGTTCGACGAGGACTTCGACGGTTGGTCATTCTGTTTGCCAGACGCGGCCGGTTCCTTGCGGTGCTTCTCACTTCGTTCACCCTTCGGATGCTGTTGGTGAGGTCGCGCATCCTGTTCCTTCGCCTTGTCCTTTTCCCGTTTCTTTCCCGCCTTTTCGCGATCCTGCTTCTTGGGCGGATTTTTGTCACCATCCGCTTTGTCGGTGGCCGCCTGTGTCGCCTTACTTTCGTCCTCCTTCCGGTCCCTGTTGCGCTCCTTTTTCTTATCTTTTTTTCGCTCGTCCTTACCCTTCCCCTCGGCGCCTTTCTTGTCCGAGCCACTCGCCGATCCTTTCGATGCGTTTTGTGCCGGATCCAATCTCGACGGGACCGTTCGCACCATGATTGCGGTAACTTCCCTCTCTTCCTTAATCGCTTCCGGCATCGCTTTGGCAATCTGAGTCTTACGCCCATGCCGCTCTTCATCGCGAACCTTTCGCTTTTCCTCCTGCTTCCGGCGCCGCTCATCCCGCTTCTCCTGCTTCCGTTGTGCGACATACTCCAGCAGCGGCGTCATTACGATTTTCTCCTCTGGAATGGAACGTATTGTTGGGCGTTTAGTGACAGCTTTGAGCTTGCCAGTGTCGGAACTTACCTGGTTCCAGGTTAAAATTGAATTCCTGCGTTCCCCGTCCATGCTGGGCTTCCTGTTCCTCCGCTTCCAGCGCTTCCTTGAACGCAATGAAGTGATCGTCGGTTTCGATCGTACCACACTTGGAGTCCTTCTTGCGGGACCGATTCTTGGGCAGCCGCTGGAACGGGGCGTACTCCACCACGGCCGGGTACTCGGCGCCCTTGCTGTCGACGAACGTGTACCCATCGTAGCTCTCCGTGAAGCGAAACACATCGGCCGGATCCGTGAAGGTGATGTAGGCCCGTGACGAGGCGTTCACGCCCAGCGACCAATCCGGCCCCACGAAGTAGAACTCTTCGTGCCTCGGCAGCACATCGTCGGTCGATATCTGCTCGCGAAACATTTCCTCCGTCATCGATGGCGGTAACCGGCGGATGACGACCCGGGTCCTGGGTTTCGCGGTATCTTTTTTGCTTTTTTTGCTCCGCTTGCTACCGCCCGTTGCCGCGACGGTCCCATCCTTGCCCTTGTCCTTTTTGTCCTTCTTCGGTTTGTTGTCCACTTTTCGCTCCGCACCGCCGCCACCGGCCGAAGCGGGCGACTCTCTGCGCGGCTTGTCCGGCCCCGACTTGGGATGGTCCATTCGCTTAATTACGCCGCCGCCTCAGTCATCGGTCGCCGATGACAATATAATAATATACCAATCCGATCGGGCACTTAAGTGAGATTGTAGCCTCAACACTCTGCACACGCATTCGCTTGAGCACGTCTTCTAAAAAGGTTGACGGTACACAATTTTGTTTTGATTATTTGACATTACGATTACGATTTCGTCGAGCTCGTCCTTCGGGAATGGCACCGGCTTCTGCTTTTCTGGAAAGTTAAACAAACGGTGCGGTACGATACTTTTCATTTAGAAGTAACTAAGGAAGAGGGGAGATTTTTCATCAACTGTGCAATACTGGTGTACAAGTAAATTTAGGAAAAAGAGTCCCGATGTTTCCCGCGAAAATGTATCCGATTCCGTTCCATCGATTCAGGGCTCTCAGTGGCGTTGTCAAACAAAGTCGATGATGGAAGCGAACGTCGATTGGTCGATTACGAATGTCACATTGTGTAATTCTAAACATCGAGTCCTCCGGCACTGTGTTGTTTGATTGTTTTCCCTTTTCGAGTCAGCGGAATTTTGCCGGCCACAGCCGACTGCCAGATTATGGGCCTGCTGCTGCGGTTATCTAGTCAACGTCCGGCTTTTTCGAGAGTCCTCCAGTCATCACGCCATGTTTTTGGGGCCCACTTCAGTACCGACACAGCACCACCGAGCGATTGGAAGGATGTCTCCGATCCGGAAGCACCGGCAAGCACGAAGGTTGGAGGTTTTGCCAAAGCCTATCAGAAGCACAGTGAATCGCTACGACAGGAACCTGCGAACGAGCCCCCGAAAACGTTTGCTTCACTGCTACGGAACTCCAAATTTGTCGATGTGAGTAAGGAAGCGAGTGAATCGAAGAATTGAACCCTCTTAGACTGTCTTTTAGTTAGGCGACGCGGAAGGAAAGATTGTGACCGGTAAAGTATTCCACGTGGTCGAGAATGACCTATACATTGATTTTGGATGGAAGTTTCACTGCGTTTGCACAAGGCCTACGAAAAATGGCGAGTAAGTAGCACGAGTTTTGGTTTCTAACACTGGCGATCGTAATTGATAATCGGGTTCCGCAGGGATTACGTTCGAGGAGCACGGGTTCGGATGCGCGTGAAGGATCTTGAGTTGTCAACACGGTTTTTGGGATCGAACAAAGATCTTACGCTACTCGAAGCCGACTGCCAGCTGCTAGGGTAAATATCATCACCTGCCGCACGATCCCGTAGCACGGAGCTTGCCAAATGAATCGTTGCACGAAAAATAGAGCCAAAGGGTATAGCGTTACCTATTCTTACTTTTATTTCCCTGATGTTCCCAAATTGACACCTGATGACACAGTTTACATTTTGCTTTTCTTCATCATAAACGACATTACCGCTTCGAGTGCTTCTTCCGTCTGCCAACGTTCACTCAGTGCCTTAGTTTCGTTTTCGTTCGCTTCGAACAGCTGATCGCGGTGGAAACGATTGAGTAGCCGCTTGGTGGTGATGATTGACCCAATCGGAAGGGCACCGTACTCCAGAACTCGTGGCCATAGTTTTGAACTAATCTCATCGTATTTTATCACGTCCGCAACCACCCCGAACCGGAGGGCTTCCTGTGCCGTCATCCGGTGGTTCAGTAGCAGCATTTCCGAGGCCTTGCTGCGGCCCATCAGTAGCGGAAAGGTGTACGACGAGCATCCTTCGGCGCACAGCCCCAGATTGGTGAAGGGAGTGTAAAGGTAGGAAGTGTCCACCATGTAAACAACGTCACAGAGCAACGCCGTTGTGGCCCCGATCCCGATCGCCGGTCCGTTGATGATCGCAATCAGCAGCTTATCGAACGCGACGAATGCGCGGACCATGTCGCGCAGAATGGTATTCCCTTGCGCCAGCTTCTCATCTACGGGGCCTTCTTCCGCCACAATGGAGCTTATATCGTTCCCTGAACTGTAGAAGTCCCCGCTTCCGGTCAGCACGACCACATTCACGGTTTCGTCCTTGTTGGCCGCGTTCAGGACGTTCCCAATGTCTTGATACGCCTGCTTGTTGAGGGCATTCTTTTTACGCGGATTGTTAAGTGTTACGCGCAGAACCGTTCCAAAGCGGTCAAGTTTTAGGTGGACCGGTTGTTGTTTTGTTGCACTGGCCATTCTGAGAGCAGAATACTGTGGCGGACACGCTCTTAACTTGAACAGGTGGCACCGCACGAACGACAGCAAATGGCGATTCACGCTGATAACGCACGGTACGATAACAGTACGTGGTGTGGACTTTATATTATTTTTCGCGGAGTCGAGGAATGGTCCGGTTTGTAGGTTGTTCAACCCTGTTCATCGACGAAACCATTCGTGATTTCGCGCACGTCGTTTGACAGCCCGATCGAGCGGGCACTCACCGTCGACCAAGCGGCGAGTGCCCCCCGGGAGACCAACACGGTTGATCGATTTTCTTTTTTGACGGCATCGAAGTTGCGCTCAACCTATTTCACATCCGGTACGGTTACTTGACGTCGGCTCGTTGCAGCAGCAGAGAAAAAGCAAGAATTCTCCGCGACCCATTCGCAAGCCGTGGCCCGCAAAGGACGTCCGAGACCCAGGGCCTACCCGTATTCCACTTCGCGAGGAGAGCAAAAACGGTGGTGTAATCGTACCGAACCCGAGTTGCGGTCGCGTTAGCAGCAGCCGCCGCCAAGTGTGTAGCCGAGAAACGTCGTCGTCGTCGGGCTTTTCAGTGCCCGGGTGGAGCGGTGTGGAGAAGAGCAAAGGTGAATAGCAAAGTAGCAAAAGAAGCGAGGAAAAACGACAAAGAGGGCAAAAGTGGCACCCCGTTTCGTTGCCGTGTTCCCTCCATCTAAGTTCCATCGGTACGTACGTATGCGTAACCAGCAGTGTGTGAGCCGAGCAAAAAAAGACCTGACAGGAAAAGAACACGAAGATTGGATTACTTTCTGAGCTGCCCGCAGTAGGCTTTTGGGGGCACTTTTCGGTGCGGCGAATGGGCGACGCACAACTCGCGTGTTGTTGCTGGTGGTCCTGCTATTCTTGCAGAAAGTTGGCCACAAAATCCCGTCCACTTTCGGTCATTCGTCCGGTGGCATCATTCATTTTGCCGAGAGAAACAGCGCAACCGAGAACGGCACACGATATGTCAAATGACAAGAAGTCCGTCACCAACACATGCACACGAGCGTGTGCCTCCTGTAATCGCAGTCGGCTATGAGGTGTAGTAATTGCTTTGCCACACTTTGCGCTGTCAAATAGCGATAGTAGAGACTCTCTAGAGTGGTGCTTCGTAACCTCCGAGAACGTCACGGTGGACAATCGAGACCATCGCACGGATTTCACGGTGCGATTTTGGGCCCACAACACGGGCAGCCTGGCGAAGAGGTACGTGGCCTCGAAGAAAAAGTAGGCAACAGCACGCGCGCCGCCGTGCTGAACCGTTTCCGCCCTTTTGCCGACGACCCATCGTCGCCGCCGTCGTCGTTGCGGTGTCATGTTGAGTCGGTGCGTATTGAGAGTGTGTTCGTGCGTTCGGACCCGTGGACGGACGGCTGAACTTCACTTCGGTGGGCAGTTTTTCACAGTTTCTCCATTTTCACCGCCGTCCGTCGATTTTCTCTTCCCCCTTTCCGGCTTTGTTCCGGCAAATTCTTTTCGGTGATCACCGCCCCGGCCTCCTAGGCTTCGGCACGGCTTCCGCCGGTAGCGCCCATGCACCACCGCATCCACCGTTGATTCTGCGAGTGACCATTAATTGAGTTTTCTTATTCCAAAAATATCGGTTCAAGGATTTAGTGTTCCCCGTTCCCTTCGCGTCGCCAACCATCGCCACAGACTGCTTTGATTTTGATAGAGTGAGAGCAAACGGTGATATTTTACCGTATTCCGGAAACTCATAATTACCATTTCCTTCTTTTCTTTCTCTCACCTAGCATCGGCAAACTCCGCCAACGGCGCCGTGTGACGCGAAAAACGCGACCAAGAGGTGGCGGAGCGGTCGGTTTTTTCCCATTTTAAGCAAGAATCTGTTTAAACCATAAAATAGGCATTCGTTCGTGAAAGGATGTGAAGCTGTAGTGTGACGCGAAGGAGAAGAAAACGAAAAACACTGCACAGAAGAATATTCTTGGCTCCAGAGTGCCGCTGGCGCTCCCCACAACGGCCGGGGGTGGTTAGAGTGAAGAATTATGTGACGTTCCTGTGGTGTGTAAAACCAAATTACCCGCCGTGTCACACCGAACCTCTTCAGTGTCCTTAGTGTGTGTAGTGTGTGCAGTGCAGAGCAGTGCAGTGGGAAGGGAAGTTGCAAAGCCTCTGGCGACAGAATCGCGGCGCTCGATCGGCGCGGCGGTGTGTTCGTATTTTGTGTGGTTCAAAAATTAAATCTGTTTTTCGTTGCCACATACGCCACGCGTGTTTGCAAGTGTTGGTGGGGTAGGTTTTCGTTTCGCGTATGGTGAGTGTTGTACGGGCGGTGAAGTGCAGGATAGCGGTCGTAAAGGTTGCACCATCTCGCGACGTGCACATCCCTTCCAGGTGGGGTGGTGTAGTGGTGGATACGAGCGGTCCACCACCGTGAGGCACACTGCCCGCTCTAACCCCTGGGTGGGATAAGCAACCCGGAAGAAAAGGGGTAAAAGCCCCCTGACTGCCATCAACACCATAGCTCATTGCGTCGTCGCATTATCTAGGAGCATTGAAAACCCCATCGCAGCAACATACACAGGAGAGATCAGAAAAGGGTCGCAAAACGTCACCATCTAGTGTGCGGCGAGTGTGATATTTCGTCGTAGTGAACGTCGCGAAAACGAGAACATTTTTTACGTGTCCTCCTCCGAACAGTGGCGCGGCTCCGATCACGGCCTCATTGCCAACTGCCATCAGTCGCATTCCTCCTCCGTGGTCGTCCCGTTGTTAGCAACGCTCTGACGGTGTGGCGAATGTCGGCGTCATCGTTTCTCATCGCCAAAAACCGACCTAAGCAACGACCAGCAACGTGTGGGGTGGACCTACGGACGAATGCTCTGGCTCCTTCGTCTCCGTGCCATGGAGCACCTTAAGACGGTAAGTGCGTTTTTGAAGCGAGTACATTTTCTTCCTTCTCCGAGCAAGCGAAGGAAAACAAGGGGCCAAACGATCGAAGGTGGTGGTAGCGAATGGTATCGGGGTGAATACGTTGGACCGCAACATGGGGCGTATTGATCGGTCACATATGTTTTCTTTTGTAGACATGATGCTAAGATTGAACGTGTTACCCATCATTGACTATCGGAACCACGGTCAATCGCTTTTTGAATCATGATACCGAATTGGCAATCGAATGGATTGATTAGTGCACACCCTTCGACAGCCGGCGCACTACAGCATTTTTGGTATTTTACAACATTCGGATGCTGCATATTATGAATCCGCCATGAGGGGCCATAAAACCAGACCAATGGGTCCATGTGCCTTCTTATATTTTTCTGGGAACACAGGAATTGACGAAACAATTTTATGTAATCCGCAACATGCCCACAAGCCAAACACAAAAGATCCGACCGCTGACGGCATAAAGTGTCAATCTCTAGGTTAACGGCCATTGGGTGGTTTTTTCCCTGGCAAGCACTGTTTCCTTCACCGTCTCTTCACATGGGCCAAGTGTTTCGGAACTGCCAAAGTGTGACTGTGATTGACGGGTGAGTACGATGACGCGTTGATGACGAAATCAGAAACCGCAACAGCTGGTCATTTGCAAACGTTGCTGCTTCGCCGACTCCAGGCCAGTTCTCATAGATGCCGTTGCAGAAGAGAACGATCGTGTAATGCGTGCGGGAGAAAATAAGGAAGATAATTTTGGTTTGGCTTTCTTGTGCTGTGCCCAAGAAGGGTAGGCAAATGCTAGAAGTGGACTAGAAAGGGAGACTAGCCCTACCGAGGATCTAACCCATGGCATAGTCACGCTCTATTGACGAAGGTCTAATGCTAATATGTTTGACGATACTGTAAAAAGACCCCTCCAGCTAAGGAATGCAAACCGCAGGACTAACCGCATGTATGATGATGGTGCATGCTAGTAACATTGAACCATGCAGATGTAGTGCAGCATGGCCGCGAGTGCATGTGTAGTTGTTCTGGGTGGGATATTTCATGGCTTTAAGTCACAGTCGAAAATGATAAGGTTAACAGCAACTTCATTAGCGTTGCCATTGTTTTACGGAAAAAGTAACGATGTGACGTTAACGCACACAACCAAAGCTTTATTGTACAGAGAAAAGATTAAGGCACATTCTGTGCACATTAATTTTTGGCTAGTTCCACCCTTGCTCGCTTCAGTGCAAGCAACTCTCGGTGACCCCAATACGGGTTACCAAATATAGTTAAGGTGTGTGTGCGGAGTGTGTGGAATTTTTATATTCATTCCATTGATTTCCCTTTTCCTCTCGCAAAAGGGTCAATCTGTGTTTATTAGTCACACATTTTTGTGATCGGTTTTGCGATTTTGGATTATTTTCCATTCAGCGTCTTTTGGTCTTGTGAACAGAAAATGTTAAAAAGAAGTCTTACCCCTAATGAATGCTGTTGTTGCAAAAAACCATATGCGATGCTTTAATTGTTCCATGTGTGTAATGTACTTTTATATTTTCTCACTCTCTCTTTCTCTCTCTGTTTCCCTGCAATGGTTCTCATGCTCTCTTTCGTTCTCTTTCTCTCGTCGACTACGATGTGCGTACGATGACTGGGTGCAGATGCACCAAACGGTTGCCGTTGCAAGCCTTCCCAATGCCTCCTGCGGTTGATAACACATTGACAGGAAGGACTCGGAAAAACCGCGTTACAAAATTCCGTTCCAGTGGAACAGCACACCCATGCTGTGTGTGTATGTGTGTGTGTGTGTGTGTGTGCGGTGGACGTTCTGAAAGTACGCCCCAGTATATCCTTAGTAGGCGCCGGTGGTTGTAAAATGCGCACAAAACTACATTTCGAGAGTCAGTGTTGTGGACAGTAGTGTGAGACGTGTGGCCGGAAAAGTATCAGAGCTCTGTGTGTGCCCGGCTGGAGGGGGCGCAAACCCGGGTCAAGGCGGCACGTCCTGTTTGCGGGGTATTGGGAAAATGACTGATCGGAACTCGTGGGCAAACGTCACCAAGCGTCACCGTCGCCGTGATCGTCGTCCGCACAAAGTGCACGAAGGTGAACCGACGTACCATCATCCAAGAGACGGATGATGAACTGTGCCGGGAACTCGAGCGCAGGAAGCCACTACCAATTTATCGATCTCACCGACGCCGGAGAGCGCGATGCTGCCACATTGAGGGGCCTCCTGTTTCCACTTTCACCTTCCGTCGGGGCAGCAGCAGGAACGGATGCGGCCGTCGGTGTCGATGATAGTGTCGCGGCCGTTGAAGGCGGTGGCAGAAAAGCTGCGGCCAGTGTTGCCATGGAGTGTGCTTCCGGAGTGATGCCATTGTCAAGCGACCGTCACCAACGGCGGGACCCTCGAGCCAAGATGGCCCCGGTAGTAGTTGGAGAGGACATCATCGTCAATCCGCCGATCCCGCTAATCGCTACCCGCCATCCCCCCGTAGCGCTCAATCCCAATGCGCAGGTGTTTGATCCAATGATGATGATGATGATCTTGCCAAACGTTGAACCGACCAATGGCGGCGGCGGCGGCGGCAGCGGCAGCAGCGGTGTCCATCGAGAATCGAACGCGCTGTTGGCAGATCAGCCAGAAGGCTCGCTCAATCGAGGAGGGCGGTTGATGATTGTTCCCGTTGGCGGTGGCCCCAAGCCGGGCGCGGCATTCGTTTCATCCAGCAGTCCCCCGGCCGGACTGGTTCCGGTGATGCTGCCATCCATCGAGCGGCCAGCGCTGGTGTTGGATCAGCCGTACCCGCCAGCGGAACCACCGGTACCGGTGCCCCTCGGCGTCGGTGGATTCGTCACCGTAGCAAAGCCGCCGGCCATAGGCAGCATGCATCTTGAGCATCATGCACCACCACCCTCCTACTTCCAGCCAGCCTTAGCCAACACCGTCACCTCCACAGCACCAGCAACGCTGCCGGCCCTCGGTAAGCGTTGTTGTGTTGAATGCCAAATGAAACGAACAAAATTTACTCGATCTTCCGTTTATGAGTTTTTTTCGTGACCATCTTTCGTTCCGTTTCCAACGCTCTTACCTTGCACTTGCACTCTGTCCCCGCAATGAGTTTGATTCTCAAAAATGGTGTCGTAAGCGTGAGCGTGAGATGTGATTTGGCGCATACCCCTATCCGGCTTGATTCAAGTAAAGCAATTTTCCAGATTCTCTAAATTCTCGCGAATGTGCACGGGGCGAAACGATGCCTTTTAGTCTTTTTTTTCACTAAGCTTTGCACCTATCCGTCCGTTTCCCCTGCATGATGCACTGCAACCCACACCTGGCTATAGATTGTTTAAGCTTCCCTTCACTTAACACCATCCTGTCTCCGTCCAGCGTCTGGTCTGTTTTTTTCGTGAAATGATTCGTGCTTTACAGTTCGTTCGTTATACTTATCCGTGTCCCGCTTTTGCTGTTGTTTAAGCCTTCCTGTTCATGTTTGAAATTTGATTCAATAGCAATAGCCTTATCCATAGGTAACAGCTGTTAGCTACTTTTGCCACATTTTGTTGCTAATGTTTCCTTTGTTGGAATTGTGTGCGTTAATTTATGCTTCTCAATGATTTTTGTATTTGTAGAAACGAGAACTTTAGTTAGGTAATTAAACTGTCTAAGCCCCTTTTTTTGATGAAGGATTTAATCGTAGTCGTAAACCAAGGTAATGAAAATAAACTCAAATCTTAACATTGGTGCATCACATAGTAGTGTTTTTTATCGTTCGTTAGGCCAAGCAGACTTCGTGTTTGGGTAAGATCCCATCGATGATCGCAAGCATCTTCGTTCCATCTGCCACTACTAAATAATCTGGCACTAAAAAGGACCTCAGTGTAGGGTATGGTTAGGCCAAAATGGTGACAATAAAGACAAGGAAAAGACAAGTTCCACGCTCAAACAGCGGCTCTAATACCTTTATTTTTATTTGACATAATTTTTAACCATTATCGTTAGTGGCACTTTCCTGTACTACCTTCGATTGCTTGCGCGTAAATGTTCAAAGTATGAATTTTCTATCACAATACCGAACTGATACCATGTTTCCCGTTTCCCTTCCACGTGCTCTGTAGTGAACGAAGCTGCCGCCAACAGTAGTGCGTTCGTCGTCGACCCGGCGCGGTTGCTGGAACGCGGAGAACCGTGGATCGGTTGCTCGGTGCCTACGAAGTCGAGCGGAGGAGAAGAGGTTGCTTCACGGACTGCCAACGTCGTGACAGCAGCAGCGACTATGCCTCCGCACACTAACAATCCGCACCACCTTCAGCAGCAGCAGCAGCAACAACAGCAGCAGCAGCAGCAGCAGCAGCAGCAACAGCAGCAGCAGCAGCAACAGCAGCAGCAGCAGCAGCAGCAGCAGCAGCAGCAGCAGCAACAGCAGCAGCAACAGCAGCAGCAGCAACAGCAGCAGCAGCAGCAGCAGCAGCAGCAACAGCAGCAACAGCAGCAGCCACAACCACAGCAAGGGCAAGGGACCGGAACTCCGCAACCGCAACAACAAACGCACAATGTAGTGGTCCCTAATGGTCGAGGTGGTAGTGGTGGAACCGACGGAAGACCCCCTGTCGGCGGAAACGATGGAGGCGGACGAAATTCCGACCGCGATAACGCTAATCAGCTACAGCTGAGCGTATCCGCTTCGAACCATCAACAGCAAGTGATGCCGCACGTTTATACGGCCTCGATTCCGACCTCGGCTTACATGCAGCCCGGACCGCACGGGATGTACCCGGTGCAGATGCTCCCCCAATCCGTGCCAAACAATGTGTACGTGAGCAATCTGACGGCGAATGTGAACGTGCACGGGTACATGAGCCACGCGATTTCCCCGTACCATCTGACGACGGGCACGCCGGCCTACCTGCCGGCGGATGTGGGCGCTGGGGGACAGGATATTCAGCTGATGCAACAGGCGCCCATGTCGATGCCGCCGACCCGCGGAGCCACGCGTCGCGGTGGCCGAAACAATCGCGGGGGCAACAATTCGCGCTCCCGTGGTGGTTACGTGCCGCACTATATCCACCAACAGCAGCAACAGCACCAACACCACCAGCAGCATCAGCCACAGGGAGGTATGCTGCTTGCCCCGCATCATCAGGGTGGACCGGGCGGTCCCCAACAGCACTCGCAGCAACAGTCGCAGCAGCAACCGAACCAACAGGCAGGCGGCCAGCAGCAACAAACACCTCCATCGTCTTCGGGCGGAGCGGGAGGTCCCTCGCAGCAGCAGCAACAGCAGCAGCAGCAGCAAGGTCCACATCCGCCCCCTCAGCACACTCCCGAGCTTATGCACCTGGATGCCTCGATGATGGGAGGAGCTGGACAATTCGGAGGCTTCGGAACGTACTACATCCCGGTGATGTCTTCGCCGCACGCCGCTGCACAGCATGCGGCTGGAACGCCACTCTTCATGACCACCGCGGCGCCGCACATGCCGATGTACTACAACCCGTCGATACACGGCTATCCGCCGGGCATGATGTACCATGTCGTTCAGCCCGATTACTCTTTGTACGATGACAAGGGAGAGGAGCAGCAACAGCCGCACAGTGGGGTTGGCCAGGGAGGCCACGACGACGGTGGTATGCATGGAGGTCCGACTGGACCTCCGCCCATGTGGGTCCCGCCACCGATGGCACTGGAGTACCACCCGGAGGGGGTCGAATATCTCTCCTCAAACGAGGACGATGGAGGCAACGGAGCTCCTGGTGGCGGTATGATGCAGACTGGACCACCTATGCCAGCGCAAGTGATGCAACCGCCGCCCCCGATGGCCCACCATCACGTGCTGGATCCGAACGTGCCCGGATTCACGATGCAGATGGCGGCACCGACACCGGTCCGAATGCAGTCGCCGGATGAGTACATGAACCTTCAGGGACCGCCTCAGTCGCAGTCCGCCGCCTCCGGTGGTATCGTTGTGTCGGCTGAAGAGTACAATGCGCTCAACAACAACTCCATCATCCCGGCCATCGCGGGAAATACTTCGAATGCCGTGACCATGCACTCACCAAGCATGGTCAGCAGCTCCACCTTGCCACCGCACTCGGTCGTTCCAGGAGAGATGGTGATCGGCGGGGCAGGCTACATACTGGGCCCACCGCACCAGCAGCAGGAGCTTGTTGGTGGTGGTGGCGGTGGTCAGCAGCAATCGCTTGAAGCGGATGTTCTGGTTGATCAGCAGCAGCATATCGAACAGCACCAGCTCGAGGGTGGTCCGTTGAATAATAATTTCATCGTGGACCATCAGTACATTCACTCGCATCCACCGCCCCATCTGGGACCGGCCGTGGTCCCACACCATGTCCCTCAGCCTCTGCATCCACAACACCATCGAACACCGCACGGAGTTGCCTTGAACTGTGAGTAAACGGGTCCGGCTTAGGCTACCGTTTCTACCGACGATCGTCTAATTCTTGTTTTCTTCGTATTTTTTGTAGTAACGGAACCACCACCATCCGCCCTCAGTCAGCCGCCGTTCGCTCATCACGCAGCCGAACTCCATCCGGAGCTGTTGCAGTCGAAAGCGGCGTGCGGTACTAGTGGCCCGATGGCTCTAATGGTGGAAGGAGATAGAAGCGACACCAACAACAACAACCACTCCCCGAAGCTGGTCGATGCGGTAGTAATGACCAATTCCTCCCCGGCTTCGATTGTAAATATCAACAGCAACAATACGACAACTGCACCGCCGCCGCCGCCGCACCATCAACCATTACATCACCCGCCGCAGCAACAGCACCAAAAACCGTCGACGGATGCAATCGGCAATAGCAGCGTGCTCGAAAAACAGCAACACGTAGCCAACGCCCCTAAGCAGCTGCAACAGCAGCCACCGCATTCGATTGTGCCAAACCACAGGACGCCTCCGCCGCACCAAGGATTCCATCAGGGCCCACCGCCTCCAACGCAGCAGAAGCAACACATCAGCGGGTACGCGGATGTGACGAAAGGAACTCAGGAGCGTATGGAAAAGCTTTCGTTGAAAGATGATCGCCGTCCTCCGGCTGCGTCTGGCGCTGTTGTGCAGCGCCAAAGTGGTCCACAAGGTCTCCCAACACCGAACGCCTGGGGTACCACCACTGGAACTACCGGTGTCGGTACTGGGACCGGCCCGAAGAAGAACACAGCGTCCGTGTCAGTGTCGGCCATACCGAATAAGGAGTTCCCGGTACATCCGGTATTTCCGGTGCACCCGGCGGCAGGTGCGCCACCGTCCGCTTCCATTGCCACGATGGGGACGACGGTGGTTCCGAAGCAGCCACAGTCGATGGGTCAACAGTCTTCCTCTGCCGCGAACGTCGGTCACCAGAAATCGTACGGACCCGGAGCTAACGATGCCCATAGCCAACGGCATTCGAACGCCGTTAGTGGGGTTCATGGTACCGGAGGAGTAGCCCCGAACGTAGGACCGCCCGGAGGTACGGTGATGGGCGGCGGGACTACACCTGCGGCCTCGGCCCCACTGATGGAATCCAAAAAGGTCGAAGCCATTCCACAGCGTACGGTGTCGACGACTGCCGCACTTGCGGGTAACAGTGGCGTGATCGCCGCTGTGGAAAGCAGCAGTAGTAGCGTTGGCAAAGCTCACCATCCGCAACAGCCACACGTTCAGCCGGCGCCGCCGCCGGCCTCGCAACATCAGCAACATCAGCATCATCAGCAGCAGCATCAGCAGCATCAGCAGCAGCAGCAGCAGCAACACACGGTAACTAAGTCAGCGGACAAACCAGCGGTTGCCATTAACCACCCACTAAACATACCGCCCCCCGATCATCATCCACTAAACATTCCACCACCAATCATTGTGCCCCCGCCACAGATACCTCCCGGTGGAGCGCCACCTCAGCAGAACAAAACCTGGGCCAGTCTGTTCAATTCCTCTTCCTCATCCTCGACATCATCTTCGTCATCGGCCACACCGTCGTCGTCCATGGTACCGTCGTCGACGGCGACCCCAAACATGCATCCTGCGACGTCCGCACCGGCTACGACCACCACCGGAGCACTAGCCGTACCTTCGCCACTGTCCGCTGCAGTTGCGGCCCCGCATCACCAGCATTCGACGCCAGCCGGTGCTGCTGGCACGGTAACACCAGCCCACCACCAGCACCATCAGTCCAATGTCGCTGCCACTGCTCCACCGTCGGTTGCAGCCCAACCGCCGCCGCAGCCACAGCCGGCGCAGGTCAATTTTGCACCTCCAGTCACACGAGCGCCTCAACCAGCCATTGTCGGACCACCGAGCGTAGCCGCGGTGGTTGCGACAAACGGCACTGATTCTAACGCCACATCCGGCAGCGCCACCACCAGTAGCAGCAATACCAGCACTAACACCGTAGTAGGTACCAAAACTCCGTCCAACGATGGCACCACCGGGAGTGCGAAGAGGCCGGTTGCGAAGGTACAGCCGTACGAAAGAAACCACATGACACCCGGAACCGGAGCCATGTCGTACTCTTCCGCCGCTGCCTCCACTCCCGGGGTAGCAACAAGTGCCTCGTCAAACGTTACAGGAAAGGCTGGTAATGCTAATAAGACCCCAGGAGGAGTAGCTGGTTCAGGAGGAGGTGGCACAAAAGGAGGCTCGAGTGCTTCTGCGACCGATCAGAAGGATGAATTTTCTCTCAAATTTGGAGGTAAGATCTAAGACCCACTCGGTGGATCAATTGGCAATGGCGCAACGCGTCACACTTGCCTCCGCCGAGTCGCTGGGTTCGAGCCCCCTCTCAAAACAAACAAACAAAAAAATATGCTTAGTTTTCCTTCTGTAATTTTCTTCCCACCTTATATTTATCCATTTGAAGTCAGCAAACTACTCTTTACTTCCGTAGAGTAATATGCGTTACACAAATGGAAGAGAGTACCCCCAATCTATGGTCGCATTTTCTGGGTGTCCACGCTGGCTAATCGTTCTGATTGGCTTGTGGTTTCGCCCGTTCATGCGACTGCACCCCGTTTCTCTGAGAGTTTGCCATTGCCCCGTGGCATTAGCATTAGTGATGAAACACACATGCCCTTATTTTGTTTTCCGATTTCATTTAGTGGGTAGCGTCGCTCGATGAACGACGGTTGTATGAGTGTTGGTTTCTCCGTTTACTCTCGTTTCTCTTTTGCAAACAGAGTTCCTCAGCAGTTACCACTTCGAAAACAGTAGCATCAGCATTGTGCCACGGGGGCTGATAAATCGATCCAACTACTGCTACATCAACACCATCCTGCAGGCGCTGGTGGCCTGCCCACCGTTCTACCATCTGATGCGCACAATCCGCTCGCTGCCCGCGGCCAAGAACGCCAAGCATCCGAAACCGTTTATCGATGCCATGTAAGTGCCAGTGCGCGCTCTCGCCGCGCTCTTTATGGAAAGAAAATGGGTTTCAAATGTGCTTTCCTTCCTCCCTAATAATAAAGGTGCTCGCTGGTGGGTGAATTCTCGCAGCTACCGATGCGCTCGAAGATGTCGCGCGAAAAGGGCAAAAAAGATGACACACCGGACATAGCGGTTGACACACCGTTCGAGCCGGTCGTAATCCACAAGATCCTGAACGGTGTGCGGTCGGACATTTTCCAGATCGAGGGTCGGCAGGAGGATGCGGAAGAGTTTCTCGGCTGCGTGCTGAACCGTCTGAACGATGAAATGATCGAGGTGAGTGACGAAGTTTGGCCTTTTCGATGGGTTTTTTTTAACGGACGAACGATTAATTGTCATCCGCAGTTCATGAAGCTAAACAAAACTGACCAGGGTGGCGTGAATGGAGAAGAGCCGACGAATGGCGAGGTGCACGGTGAAGAAGACGATGATTGGATGGTAAGTAACAGAGGGTCTCTTGTGCGTGACCATCATCATGAGAGATCATCCGGTAGCCGTGTGCGTTAACTGCACGGTTTACTGTGTGTGGTGATGAGGTGATCGTGAGTTCGAATCTTCGTTCCTTAGTTGCGCAAAATTCGTCTGTCGTTTTGTGGAACGATGACACACCCCGCCATCCTTAAGCCGGCAGAAACAGAGTTTTTCAATATCAGAATCTGTAGCTTTATGGTGGGGAAATCAGAATACCCCCTCTCGCTTTTGTGTAGAGTGGCCAAACTTCTCTCTTCTGGTTAACTCAAGATAAGCGATGGACAAACACTTTTTATTCTATTTTGGTTGCGTAGAAAATATGTGTACAATTGTGTATTTATATAGTTTTTTTTTCTTCTTATCCCCCCAACCGAAGGTGATCTGTGGCAATCGGAACAAGGGAACGATAACGCGCACGACGGACTTTGGGCGCTCTCCTATTAGCGATATATTTGGCGGAAAGCTTCGTTCGCGTGTACAGCGCGACGGCGTGCCACCGACCTACAACATTCAGCCGTTCTTCACGCTTCAGCTGGACATCGAGGTAAAGGCTTGCTGGGTGCCAGTGACCACTAGATGGCGCTACCGTAACCGTGGTGCTAAAAATAGAACACATGCACAGATGCTGAAACGGGATATGGGCTTGATCTGATCGCTTAACGTTTTAAATTTTATCATCTTGAAAATTCATTTCAGTTATTTTTGTTTTTCCCCTTCAACAATTCACTTAGCAGATCGTTTTCGTAGTTCACAGCCTCACGTGTTTGTTTGGTCTCATTTTTTTCAGAAAGCGGCCTCCGTGAAGGAAGCGCTGGAGCAGCTGGTAGGCAGGGACGAACTGGAAGGTGTGACATGCACCAAAACGAAGCAGGAAGTGGCCGCCTGGCAGCAGGTTACGCTGGAGGAGCTTCCGGTTGTGCTGATCCTGCACCTAAAGTGCTTCGATTACAAGATGGACGGATGCACCAAAATATTGAAGACGCTGGACTTCCCGATCGAGTTGAAAATCGATTCAAGTATGCATCCGGCGCATTGCTGCTGCTGTGTGTGTGTCTGCTAATTGCGTTCCTAATGTTGTCCCTTTATCACATAGAATTGCTGTCCTCGAAGGGGAAGAGCTACTCCGCCAAGCAGAAGCAGTATAAACTGTTTTCCGTAGTGTACCACGACGGAAAGGAAGCATCGAAGGGGCACTACATCACCGATGTGTTCCACGGTGGGTACGGCAGCTGGATCCGCTACGACGACAGTTCCGTCAAACCGGTCACCGAGTACAATGTGCTCCGACCGCGCGCACCTCGTGTACCTTACCTGTTGTACTACCGACGGATGGACACACACTATCATGGTTCGAGCAGCGACAGTGGAAGCACTTACCATCACCGTGGTAGCGGCAGTGTTGGTGGCGATGGTGGCGGTGGCCGTGGCGGAGGAGGAGGCGGCGGTGGTGGTGGCGGTGGTGATAGTGGTGGCGGCGGCGGCGGCGGCGGTAGTGGCCGCAGTGGTTCGTATCATTCGAGCAGCGGCGCCGAGAGGCACAACAATGCGCACCATCATCACAACAACGATCATGGCAGAGGTGGTTACGGTGGTGGACCGTATTACGGCAACAGTGGCAACAGTGGATACGGACACACCAACAGTGGCCAGTATGGCAATGCGAAGTGAACGCTCCGTTCCGTTCCGTTGACTGTCTGAATGTACAATAAGTGTGTTCTGTGAGTCTGTGTGTGTGTGGAGAAATCTGTCTGTGCGTGCTGCCAAAAATAGCTCCATTGCCGTTCTGAAGGAATCGAACAAAAAACTCAAAACAATTAACAATGATGAACTCATCAGAAGAGAGCGGCGTATGAAACGGCGGTGCTGTTGTTAGAAGAGCGACCGGCTCCGATGTTCGAAGAGAGTTGTCTTTCAAGTCATCGACCAGTGTTCCTTACCGTGTTCCGGAAATGCACGGAGATGGGATTTGTGGAGCAGCAAAAACGATCTTTCAACCGGGGTGAGTGTGTAGATCAACGACCTTGCACAACCATGGCGCAGAGAGTGGCGAAAAATTAAAACACCACAGAGAGAGAGAGAGTCCACGAGAGAAAGTGAGCGCTTAAGAACGATACGGTTGAGTGATCCAATAATGGGGTTTGTTTTTCGTATCTAGTTCTCACTAAACATTAGAGGTGTACTGTTGAGGAACGCGAGGAGATCTAAACCCGTATTTTTCGATCGATCGGTGTATAAAACTCACAATTATCAGATGTAAACAGCTAGCGCTTAATCGAAGATATCCCTAGAAGCAATGGCCGGCGATCGTATCATTTTGCGTAAGCAAGACATTAGTATAGCGGCAACGGTGTGGTCAGGTAATCGTTGGAGCAGCACCGGCGGCTTCGATGGTTGTGTAGAGCGTGGAGGTACATTTAATCAACTCACTAGTTACACTAGCAGCATTAGGGAAAATCATTATTATTATCCTCGGCAGATTGGTTACCTCCCATCGCAATTCGAAAGCTGCTCGACCTCGGGAGGAAGTGGCCCGATTTGGCATGATTCGCGTCCGATTGTATATGGTATAGTGTAGCCTTTGCCAGTCGAGCTGCTTCCTCCCGAGAATATTGAACAAAGAAAAACAAAATGCACATTGTGGCGCTGGAGCACGTGTATGCAAAGCATCTCTCTTTCGTCACGAAAAAAACAGAGAGAATAAACTCCCCGAACCAAACGCTTCTACTATTTTCTGATATTGTTCTCCTTTTCATGCTCATCATCATCCAAACGCTGTTCGGCATAGCATCTGTGTGCGCACCATACGTAGGTTAATTGTTAATCATTCTTGCTTGCGGCCTATTGTTTACACTACACTCTACTGCTTGTTAGGCGTTAGGGCTCCTTATTTTACGTTCAAAGGCACATAACAGTGTCACCCAATGAACGATCATTGAGGATCTTTTGTTTTCGTTCTGCCAACCAACCGTGGATTGTTGAGCATTGCAGAAAAACGATGTAAATAAAGAAAGAAAGAAGAGAGGGGGAACTTGTTCACAAATAGTTTATAGTATATTTAGTTAAATAGTAGTTTAGTTCATTTCTTTTCAAAGGGCACAAACATGCCTACCATTAAGCGATCGTGCTAGGATCGTTTAACTGGTCTTCTTCTGTAGTGTGGTGGTTGACGACTACAGAAATACACTGTAAATAAACAATGAAAGGTTTGTCACGGAGGACAAGGCACCCGGTGTAAAAATATCGATAGAGATCTGTAGGTCAAACTGTGGCCTAGGATCGCAACTAGCAGTTTGGGGTCATTTCGAGAGCTCCAACATGATGCCGCCTCCCGTTAGATGATCGTTTTTATTTTTTGACTTCTTTCTCTAAGTAAGGACTCCTCGGTGGAGGACAATGAGTGGAACAGTCCGCAGAACAGACCGAAAGGTAATAAAATGTAAATAAGCTTAACAAAGAGGACGAACAACGGTAGCCTTGAAAAATATCATCAGATGCTTGGCAATGACGAACTAGAATATCATAAAATCATCGTAACAGTTGTGTGTGTAAAGGAGGATCGCGAGTACTGTATGTAACGCTAGTTTAGGCAAAAGACACACTATCTATTGCGTTTAGTCGTCAGTTTATGAAATTATTTTATTACTATGTGTGTACGGCACACGGATGTACTCCTCGTTGGTGCCTGTGCCACACTTTTACCATATGCTGACTGCTGCACTTCATCCCGAAGGCAGCGCGCGCTGCCCGATGGGGGGTCCGTACAGAGTCGCCAGAGCGATCAGGGATTAGTTGGATACAGTACATGAGTGAATGCGTAACCGTTAGTTCGACTAACTCTGTATATAGGGAATGCAAAGTGTGGTGTATGTGATGGATGTTCTTCTTTCACGATCGTGAACGACCGTGAAACGGCGTGTGCGTAGGATTCCCCGGATGGTCCATCTTCATGGGCCGCTGCAGGAAAAAAAAAAACACAAAGGAAAGAAGGGCTGTGTGTGTAAAGTTAATCGTCGTAAGTTGGTGAACATAGGAAAGGTCATTCTCGTCCGTACGACTCTCAAAGAACAGCACTTTCGAAAGACCTCACAATGGCCTCACAAAGCCAACCACTACACACAATGCTTCTTGTGTGTCTGTGTCTGTGTGTGTGACATCATTACCTATCCCTTTGGTGTGTATCCTTTCCCTGGTTTACTGTTCCTACCCTAGTCACACGCTACGTCAATCATTGTTTAGTATAGGATTTTCATTACGCAGACTTTCCGCGGGCCGCGGGCGCAGTCTAATGTGCATCACTTTCAGCAGGACATTTGCAAACTTGACCTCTCAACCCGAGTTGCGGCTGAGATATTAAGCCTGTGTAGAAAGCAATAAGCCACCCAATTACTACAGTGTACAATGCTGTTCATTTTTCCGCCGCTACGGCCACGGGGCAACGCTGCTAGGCACTAAGAGAGAGCGCGAGCACGATCGCTGCCGGTGAGCATATAGTGGAGAAAGTATTGCTCAAGCGCGCATGATGTGCTGTGGGGACATGCGCTAATTGCTCGTTCGTTTTTTACGTTCTACATCGTTTTGTCCAAATTTAGCGTAGAAAGTGTAGGCTTTTAAAATGTATTCGTGGATTGAACTGTGAAGGAAGACCAAATTTCTAATCACAAACCTAGACCTATAGTGAGAGAGAGAGATAAGGCCACGGATGTGTGTGTGTGTGAATACAAACAAACCCATTGCAGCGCCAGAAACGAAGGACACACACAGGCAAAGTAGATTAGTGCAGGATGTAAATAGGGTAACGTTAGGATTACGAGAGTAGTAGTGTAGAAGCACGTGAGGAAAGATGCTGCACGTGCGCCAGAATGTGATGCAGGGTATTAATCCAGTATACTAGCCAAATATAACAAAACAAAAATAGTTATCGAGCGAACCAGCGAAACAACAAAAAGAAAACCCCGTCTCCAACATCCCCGTTTGAGCGGTGCAACACGCACCTCGATCCTTTATGTTGGGGCGCGTTTGTTTTAATGATTTATTCGGACGCGCCTCGTGGGAAAAGGTTGAGAATGAAACACGGGCGGGTGTTGCATAGAGTCTTCAAAGATAGAAACGCCCCGAGGGGACAAGCAATGCGAGAAGCACCACTAAAACCCGCGTTATAGATAGTGCAGCAGCAAGCGAACGTCGTTGGCGTAGGGCGCGTTGGCAGTAGTGTAGAGCCAAGAAGTCTGCAGTCGCGCGTGCGCGCGATACGAACCAAACATAGGACAAACAGCAGCAACAGTGTTGTAGCAGCAGGATTAGTAGGAGGCATAACTGCAAGAAGTTTCGTTTTAGATAAGTGCACTTATTAATCATAAAAGACCGCGCGCATCACGGCTGACGACAGGGTGTGAACCGTCGTGCGGATGAGTTGGCCGAACAGAGCCGAAATACAAAGAGTAAGAACGTAGGGGAAATATGTAACAAAACTAAAGAGTGGAAAAGCAAATTACTCAGTAACATAACATTACACCTAGATATAGTGTGCTATGTAGCGCTAAACAAGGGAAAAGAAAATTAGGATACGTCGTGACGGGCGTCGGTCGAAAGAGGATCGAAACCTCCCGGGTATGTGGCCGTGCCGCGCCGAGCGCGTTTCCTGGACTGGCACTGTGGTACGGCCTCTCGCGGGCAACACTTTTTGTGGGGTTGGTCAGATACTGTGCAACAGCCCCTGACCCGGGAGTGGGCTGCAACACTTTAGGCTTAGAGAGATAGGCTTCCGCGCAGCGTGGCTAAAGTAATCTGTTTGATTTTATCCTGTTTCGCTCCGTTTTTGTTTGTTTGGGGTGTTTGCTCCTCCGGTGTGTGTTCTTTTGTTTCGTGCTGGTTATTGTTTCGGTTTCTTTTCACTAAGTAAAGCTAGAAAAATAGTAAGGTCCAGGCTGATTCTGTCGGAGAGAGAGAGAGAGAAAGTGAGGCCACACACGTTGAGTAGGGTTTCAAATTACAAAGCAAACACCGATACGAATCAGGGTGGTGGCGGTTTGGAACCAAGTACCTGTTTCTTGGATATCGTCAATGCGGACACGCGTTGCTTCAGTTACGCGATTGGTCGTGAGGTATTTTTTGCTCAACCGATTGAGCTCAATGTGCGGCAGAGCACCGTGTACGCATTTTACGCCTCTCAAGAGCCTTCGCATAGCGGTGCGCCCGGTCCTTTCGATTCTTGTTCCGGCACGGTGACGATTTGTGTTTATCTTAGTCAGTACTTCTAATATCTTATAAGTAACCCTTATTTGCTACCTTTATTTATACACAAACACACCTAGTTGTAAGGACAGTTTTGTTTTCCCCCTTTGCGCGCACTTTAATTGTTTTGTGGGCTCCCCAACAGCGATCGCGCGCGTGTAACAGTGCGATTGTGTTTCGTTTGCGAAGGATAATGGTTTGCCCCGTCCGGAGAGTTCCGGAGAAAAAGAAACGAGAGGACATTAGGATAGTCACGTTGCACGTTTTCGTTGACACAAACATGTGCAGTTTGTGCAATTTAATCATGGGAACGTTGAACGAACGGGGACAATTATTGCATGCCCGGGGCGCGCGCGCGGTATGGGTGACGGCGGGAGTGTGTCTTTATGTTTTGCGGTGGTGTGTGTGTGTGTGTGTGTGAAGAGTTTGAATTTGTTTATGATCCATTTTAGAGTGAATGAGGCAACAACGACCGGCACACCGTGTAGTGTAAAAGCAAAAATATATGAAAAACATAAAAAAAGAATTTAACTTTTCAATGGAATACAACCGATAGAGGGAACCAGAGGGGGAACCAGTTGGGGGAGAGAATCCTCTCCTAACCACTGCATGTTATGTTACTGACTGATAGCAAGATGAGTAAATATGCTTTTTGAAATGTATAAGATGTGACATATGAAACGATAATAATTTAACAATGTATTAGGAAAAAGAAAACAACAAAAAAGAGATGTGCTCTGGAGGAGACAGCAACACACCCAGCAACATTCGAATAAAGAACAAAAAGGAACCGGCATGGCAGGGAGCGAAAGGAAGTCCATCAATACATTAACAAGAAATAACGAAGCAAACGTGTACATTAACTGCATACTAGGAAAAACTAAAAAAATACAGCAAAACCACAATAATAGAAACACAAAACATAAGCAAACTACAAATGGCGTCGACGGCGTGTGTGCACGCGGAATCGAACACCTCGAAAACAACACAAAAAATGACAAAACGCAAACCAGTATAAAGAGTATAGAGGCGACCGGCGATCGGTACCCACAATATCAACCCAGAATTTAACGTGTAGAGACCACATCTAATCAAAGCTTCACAGGTTGAGAAACAAAGCCCCGTTCTGCAGCGGCAGCACAGCAGCGGGAGAACGGACACATCTGAAGGACGTGTGCCGCGGTACACACCAAGGCCGCCGCGCTGTGCGTTGCATAGAGAAACAAACAACCGTGTTTAGAGGCAGGCACAGAGACAGAGAACAAAAACACAATAACAAGCAACTTATAGGATATAAAATTCTGCCTACGGGCACACGGGCCGCACAGCTGTTGGCCACCAGAACCTCTGTAACGCACTGCTGAACCTAGGAGTTTGTGTGCCGCCCTCAAACAGTAACAGCCCGCCGGCGTGAAAGATGAGTTTGATGCCGCATTAAAAAAATAGGAACTCGTCAAGCGCAATCGACAAACCGCGCAGGTCTCGAGATCTAACACGTCCGTTTTAAAAGAATCCCATTAAACACCTGCTGCGCGCGAAAGAAGGCAAAATAACGCCGCAAAAGCTCTAACAAAGCGCAGGGCCCCACGACACACACAACAGCACGGCGGCGGCGGAGTAGTGTCCGCAGCGCGCAACCGGAACTGTTGTGGTGGTAATTGTTCCGATGAGTTTTCGGCGAAAGAGAGGTGCGCCAGAATCAGACGCGCGATGTGATGGTGTGGTGGCGGAAGCGCAGATTGTAAGCGTATATTGCAGGGACAAACGGACACACACGCCCGGCCGCGCGCTGTGTATGGCCGCCGAACGAAAGAAGGACTATTAATATAAAATAGTATGTTATAAAAAAAAATCAGAACATCTCATATGCATTGTGTTTATATTTCTCTCCGCTCCGCTTGCAGACGACATTTGGAGATGTTGAAGAAAGAAATTCCTTTGAAACCAGCCTCGGAGAGGGCCGCAGCAGATTTGTGCGAGGCTTTCAAAAGGGGCCACCGGCCCCTCTAGCAGAACGGAGGTGGTGTATCCAGGATCAACATTTAAATTGTGCTACCCCGTGGAAAGCGCTTCGCGAAAGAAGACGTCCATAAGGTCGGTCGAGCCACAAGAGCCCTCGCTCGTTAGCGATCCATTTCGGTTGGCGCTCGAACCGTGTGGGACAAATTTATTACGCTCCTCCCCCCGAACGAGACCCGCCACCCGCCATTGGGTGGGACAGTATTTGAAAACTATCCTTTCGCGAACCGCGCCCAGATCGAACCATCCTCGGCCGCGGCCGGCGACGAGTGTGTCGTAAAAATGGAAGTTCAATGTGTGGGGCTTGCTTCAGTGCTTTGTCCCTTCCCTCGCGGTGATGCTCTGGTTTCTCTGGTTCGCCATTTACGCCAGCAGGACTGTCCTTGGCGTTCCCCGCCCGTCCCCGTAGCAGCGTGTGCAGCGTCTCCGGTTTTATGTGGCATTGTCCTTTTTATTTTTTGCGGTCTCTCGCGCGCGCCCCATCTATACTACTTTCTCTTACTCCTGCGGCCCTCCTTCGCGGGTGCCAGGTTGATGGTGACAGGATTTAGCACCACCCTTCGAGCATTTCCAGCAGCACCATTTGGTGGATGCGCACCCTATCCCTTTTTACGGCCGTGGCAGCAACATCCTTGTGGTCCCCCGTCCCAGTATCAGTTTACGCGAGCAATGCCCGGGCAACGACGGCACTCTCACCTGCCAGCGCGGGGGATCCCCAAAGAGTGCTCGCTGCACTAATAATCGTAAAGCTATAAAATTTAATCCAAATGGATGCGCGTGTTTTGTCGTCGTCGTCGTCGTCGCCAGAGAGACTGCTGTGAGCTGTGCGTGGTAGTGAGTCCTCTGCTCTCCCGTCAATCCTTCCGGCCGATGGGTGATTTATTGGACGCACCACCACCACCACCACGTCCATTAGATTGATTTGACCTCCTGATACCGTGTGCCGTGCGCTGCCTTGGACCGGAACGCGCCTCTTCCAACGCCCGGCGATCCATATTTTCGTGTCGTTAATTATTTAAGCACCTTGGAGTGACGGCCTTCAGTAGCGGCAAACGGGCAACAGCAACAAGTTTCTAACTTCTTTCTCACCGTGGCCGTGCCCGGTTTGCTGTGTTGACCCGCCTCGATGAAGGGGCAGTAAAATTGACTCAAATTTTATTACCAACGTTAACACCTTAACGTGTCAGGGTCGATGGCAGAGTGTTTTCCTTGGCGACGGAATTTGGCCCCATAATGGAGTTTTATGTTATTTTAGATTCCATCTCTTCTCTCGGCACCGCAAGGTGGTGCCGTTGCAAAATACAGTCCGCGCGGTGGTTGGTGGTGAACTGGGCGTGTTGTGGTCCTGGTCCGGTAAGTGTCGACTTTGGATACCTTTTTCTCTAATCGTTCATCAAATGACTGCTTTCTTTTGCAGAGTCTTTGCATGGCTAAACAGGCAAACACATCGTCAGACCGCCGATCCGATGTCGCCAGGGTCTCGGGGTGGTCCACTAGTGTGCGCGATCCTTAGCTCCTCGAGGCTGCCCGCCCCTCCAAACGGTTTGTGCTTTTCGACGCCAAAACTTTTCATTTAATGCTTACCGATGTCACTCGTGGACGTCGCCTTCATCGCCGCCCGCCGATTCTCCGTTTTGCTGAGCTGCGGGGTGTTTCCAATCTAGTTGTGGCCGTCTCCCAAAGAACCCAATCGTCGTCGTCGTCGCCGTCGTCGTGGTGTGTGCGCGGTATTAGCAGATTTCAGCTCCGTCCTCCTGCCGAGCAGCAGAAGCTATTAATAGGATTATGTTATGTGAACTTTAACTTTTCCGGACGGCGCATAGCGGCACACACGGCGGGCGGGCGGACGGGAAGTGAAGTTTGTGTTTGGTTTGCACAGTTGGAAGAACCCACGGCGCGGCGGAAGTCGGGGAGTGCGGCACGGCTTTCAAGGGACGGCTTCCTCCCATAAGCTCCACGTTCGCCAGTGCCGGAGATGGAGATCAGAGGAGAATATTGTCCCGTGAGAACGCAAGGAACACGTCGGTGTGTGTGTGTGTACGTGTTTGCGCTAGCACGCTTGACAAAGAAAACACAACGCTCCGGAAGCGCGAGCGTGTGTGTGTGTGTGTGTGGGGGTTTTTAGGGGCACAAAACGGTGGTGGGACTTTTTCCACAAACAGCCGGAACAGCAGCCGCGGTAAACACTAACCTAATTACTAACCACTCAGGGTTTGGTTTAAATGCGTTACCGTAAATGACTTTATTTTCGGGCATGTTTTTCCCTCTTCTTCTTCTCTGTGGTTTCTGTTGACTTCCGATCGGTGCTAAGCGGTGGTTGTAAATTGAGGAATTTGAATTTTAACCTCACGATAACGGTATCTTTGCCTCTCCGTCCGTCCGTCTTACCAAAGGCAGAAATTAGTCAGAAGTGACTGAACCTTGGAAAATGGATAAAAATGCTTGCCGAATTTACTGATAACCATTGCATCGGTTGATAAAGAAAAGAGATCAGCAGCCAGCGATAAGCTTTTTGGTCCTACCATATCGAGTTTATTGAAAACAAGTCTCGCTACATAAAAACGAGGTCAGCTGCTTGTAACAGAGTGCAGAGCTCGAATCCATCGCAATAGAATCTCCATCACTCTTGGGAGGTCTTGTGAGGCTCACAAGATATCGGTTCACAAGTTACCATTGGTAAGTGTATTGGTCGAACCACGGATACCATAAAATGAATAAATCTCAATTTTAATTGATATTTTAGACATCCTGTACCTGCTGCCAACTGTGGGCGAAATCTTCTGCTCGCTCGCTGTGTCCCGCGAAGCTTCCGGAAAAGGCGGCCCAAGCTTTTCGCCCGCACGACTTTTGACAACCAGAAACTTTTACCCCAACACACACACACACCTGCCCGTGGGGCACTCATTTTCCTCGCCAATCTTTCGCGGTGAGCGCCGAACGCGCTCGCCAATTCTCTCTCTCTCGTCGTGCGTCCTTTTGCGAAAGCGTTTTGCACACGTCCGCCTCAGCGAACCGAAGCGGAGCCGAGGCCGCGCTTCGAAGGATCCTGTCGAAGGATCCTTACGGGAAGCTCCGAGAGCCTGCGGCCGCGACGTGGGCCGTCAGTCGTATTCCGTTTTTCGCCCGTGAACGACACGACACGTCGCCGTGTGCCACCCTCAGCCGGACCTCACCCTCACACCACACACACACACACACACACTGGAGTTCTGGAGTGGAGTGCGGTGTGTGCGCCATCCCGTGAAGAGCTCTCGCTCTCTCTCCCGCAGCCCCCGGCCTGGCCTCCCGCAGTGCGCAAAGTGCGAAGCGAATGGTAGCGCGCGGCGTGCTGCGGTTGTGACTGTCCGTTCCTGATGCTGTGTGCCTGTTTCGCTGTCGTGGCCACCCGTCGTCGTAACGGGACGGAATTCAGTTCAGTTGCTCGTCCGTGAATCCCCGTGTGCGTGTGTGTGCAGTAATAATTCTCTCCAGTACAACGTGCAACCGTTTCAACCGGGGAGGGCTGTGGAGGCCACCAGCGCACCCGCCCATCTCGCCCGGGAGGGGTCCTCGCACGGGAGCGGCGGCGGATGGTGTGAAGGAAGTGAGTTTGCAGTACGCACCCGAAACCCGACGACGACGAGCTGTGCCTGCCAAGAATCGGAGTCGAAAACCGGACAATCGGCCGTGCCAGTTAAAACGGACCAACAACGGCTCTCTCTCTGCAGTATGATATTGATCTCTGCTACGGTGGAGCCTGCTTCTGCTGCTGCTCGTCGCAGCGCAGCGCGTGTGCGTGTGAACTTGCCACCCTCGGTTCGGCTGTGTGAGTGTTTTGGTGGGGCCAGTGCTTAGACACACACACACACAGCCGCACGCGCGCCCGCGGTCACACTGGGCAGAGAGAACGCATACGAGGAGTTGGCAAATGATTATGCGAAGTAGAGAATGATAAAAATATAGATGCCAGCAAAATTGACCCTTGTGTCGGTCTCTTTTTGTGGTCCCACACTATCCTGGAGGATCCGCTGCAGGGGTTCGCCTGCTTTTCCTGTGGTCACCAAGAAGGGCGTTGTTGTTTGCCACCGAAGCCCGAACCGGACCGGAGCGCGACAGGGGGCGCGTGCCGGAATCGCCGTGTGGCATGGCCTTTAAACTTAGGCAGTTCCAGCAGGCTAACCGGGAGGTCCTTCGGGGGTGATGTCTTGTATTTTTTATTGCTCCGCGCACCGTACGTGGCGGCCAACCATCGGTGCCGACTCTAGGCCGCCTGCTGTGTCCTGGTGTGAGTTCCTGCTTGGTCCGCTCTCACCAGGATCACCTGAGAAGTTGGCCCCAATGTGTGTGTGTGCGATGAAAACGCGGTCCACCCATATCTCGGGCGGTGCGGTGCGGCGCTCACGAGCAATTTTCGGTCCCACACGCGCTCCCAGTGTTTTAGGGCGGTTCCGCAGACCAGACCAACGCGCGGGGCGCACCGTTGTTTGGGGTTGGCCAATTCCGGGTGCCGTGTGTGTGTCATTTGGGGTTTCTTATCCGTTTTTTGGCCGCATCCCGGGAGCGTCGATTACGTCGTGATCAGTCGCTGAGGTGGTCGCCACCTCCGTGTGTGTGTGTGCGTGTGGTTTACGCAATTGTGCCAGCTGGATGTTTGTTATTGGCAGCTTCCCGTGGACCAGGCGATCCGACAGGCGGGGCGTGGGGTACCCAAAAATATCGATAAACCGTCGCCGTGTTGGTGCCACTTGATGTTATTGATGAGGCTAGGGCCCCACGCAGTAGCAGGACCTACATCATCGCCCCCATCGCAGAGGGCGGAGGTGTAACGCCGGAGGTTCGAAGAGGCCAGCGGTGAGTGATGGCTCTATATACAGTGCCGTTACTACTCTGCTGCTGCCGCTGCCGCTGCTGCAGCTGCTGTACGCCGCGTTTGGGCGGCCCGAGAGACTTACTGGCGCTACGCGAATCCTTCGCGTTCAGGAAAATGAGTGGCGCTTAGTGTACACCCTTTCGGGGGGAGCTACAGCGAGAGCCGTGAGAAGCCAAGAGCGCCACGAGAACTGCGAGAGCCGACGAGAGACACAAGCAGAGTTCGGTTCGCCTGGCGGTCCTTCGTGTACTCCCCCGGATTCGGGAGTTGGCCCCGTTCGTCTTCGGGTGCTTCGGGCGCTACACGAGACCACGAGCGGCGGCAGCATATTCCGTTCCGTTCCGTTGTTTGCTGCTGCGGGAAAATCGGTTGCTGCCGATGAGTTCCCTCGGGTTAGTGTGTGCTCGGTCGGAGCCCATCGGCGCCGTCAGTGCTTTCGCTGCCAGGACCAACAACACACACTCACGCTCCGCACGCGTAACACACGGGACGCTGTGACGAATTTGGTTGGGCCGCTTTTTCCATCCCCCCTCTCGCTCTCGCTGTCGGTGTAAGAAGGGTCCACGGCACATGGTGGTGGTCCTGGTGATGTGTGGTGCTGTCGCCGGGTGGACCTTTCTGCGGACTGCGGATCCACCGCACACACAAGCACTGCGGGCGGGCGGGCCCTCGGTTCCTCTGTTGGCACATTTTTGAGCCCATTCGAGACACAATAACCAGCGTAAGCTTCCCATTTTCTTCTTTCCTACAGCATATAGTGTGTGAAGGTAAATTCGGGTAATTTTTACAGTGTGAACTATTCCGAAGTGTTTTCCATTTTCAAGTGAACGGTGTTGTGACAACCTACGTATGTTGCCGGAGTCGTTGCTGCTACGAAGTGGGACGTTGGACTTCGCGTGTGCGTGGTCCTTCCAAAGGGTGCCAAACAGTTGGGTTTAGTCAGTGAAAAATTAAACTAAAACAAGTACAAGTAGTTGGACAGTGTAATGGTAACGCGAGACTACCTTCACGTGCCGTGAGTGTGCCTTTACGGCTGCCCCATAACTTTGTCACAAAAGTGAGCTCCGGGTGGAAAAAAAAATAATGCACACCCTGTGAAACCTACCGAGGCCACTTTTACTTCTCGCAGCTTACATTTTCGAGTCGCAAAACAAAAAAAACACTTTGCCCCATTCCGCTCAATATTGCTGATACGCTGAACCTGATCCCGCGACGACGCGAGTAGAGAAAGTGGCTACCGAGGAGTGAGCAAAAATGTGAAAATATTCAGTCAACTTGCGCCGGAGTGCCGCCGGAACCAGCCAGCCAGCCAGCCAGCCAGCAACGAGGCAGTAGCGCAAGGTAAGTTCTCAGGTGTTTTATTTTGAACCGCCACGCCACTGCCACACGGCCGCTGAAGCTTTTACGTTTTGTAGCAGCGGTAGAGCGGTAGAGTGCCCCCGCCGCCACCCTGGAGCAACCTTTCTCCCGGGTGGACTCTGGTGCGGATGTGGTGGCTTTTTTTCGTCTTCTGCGATGCGATGCGAACTTCTCCGAGGTGCGTTTCCGGTGGCCCGGAATGGGACGGTGAATCTCCTTTCGGTGTAGCGGGAAGAAGGTTTTTTTTACAATTCGTCCTTTTGACTTCCACGCGAATGTCGGCTAGAAAGTGGGACAGAAAGAGATCATTGTGTAAAAAGTTTCCTTTTTTTAGTGCCGCTACACTATGTGGTGCGCGGGGGTAGAGTGGCCAGCGAGAGAGCTCCAAGAGACCAGGTTTTTATACTGTTTTTAAGGACCCCAGCAACGCTGGCCACTCGCCCTTTCGCGATGATGATGATGGTAAAAATGTTATTTCGTTCACCATGATAAATGACGTTTCAATGGCAAAATTTTGAAGAGGCCATCGTCCATCGTCCCGCTATTAATGTGTGCCGATGGGAAGTTGTTCTTCGCGCGGCGCGGCGATGGAGGCGCCTGGTGGCTCTATGGGAAAGCTATATTTTAGCTATTTTTAGTAGACTCCCGTGCTGATTTATCGTTTTAAACTAGCAGTGCAGAAGCGTTGGATTGTTATTATCCTGCTAATTGGGTTTTCTGCTATTTTTTGCGTCGCCTAGTTCGATATTATGACATCCCAGCAGCGCAGCTGCATAGCAACGCGCTGCCTTCTACGTTAACCATCAGCAAATCCCAGGTGCAGGTATTGAGCAAAAAGTTGTTTAACGGATTGTTCTAAATTTATAATCAAAGCTTCGGCTGATAAAGCTCGGCAATGATATTGCTGATTGGTGTGATTGTGTTTGCGATAAAACGGCACACCTAACAATGGCGTGTGAGTGCCTGTGACAATTAGTTTCACAATAGACTAGTAGTTCACAGACAACCACACACAAAAGCCAAATCACCGATAATTCAATTTCATTACGGGCTCCGATTCAATGAAGATGTCGTTAGTTATCGTCGTCGTCGTCGTGGTCGTGGTCGTCGTGGTCGTAGCCCGCCACCCCTAATCCAATATTGATATTGTGTTAGGTGTGGCCACACACACAGCGACGATGGCCACCTCCGAAATTCCTCTTTTGAAGTGCGGCCACACCCGGGGCACGTGTTCGTCGTGAAACTGCACCGGTCTGCGCTCCGTGTTCGGTGTGCTGAGTTGCATGCCTCGGGCACAAGCTCATTAGGATTTACTAGGAGCGGTCAGCAGTCATTCCACGTTCACCACCGTCCACACGATCCGACGAACGATACGCTTCGCCCGCGCCGTCCCACGGACCCACGGACCTCATTTTTGTGATACGTTAATTATAATAATTAGAATGCACCGGAGCGTGTGCGGTGTGCAGCAACCTTCACCAAACCCAGGTGCGAATGCTGCTGACGTGCTATGTTTTTTTTGTGGTCCAACTTTGGGTCGTGGGAGCTCCTTTTTCGGATCGATGGAAGAGGTTAGGGTAGACTGGGTTTTCTCTCTCTCCGTCTCTGTTTTTTACCCTCAAAGTGATGGAAATATATATTTTAATTGCAAAAAAAAAAACGTGGGGCACAAAAGAAATGGGCCATCAAAATAGAACTCGGCAATGAAAATAGATTGCCAACCGAAAGGGAGAATTTCAATTTAAAACCCCGTATCCCGCGTGTGCCGTGCAGCTGGTGACATGCCTGTGGCCCGGCAGCGAAAGAAGGGAGAAAAAAAGAAATTCACGGATCCCAGTTTGCCTCGCTGACCATGATAAGGATGGATCCTCGCAGCAGCAGCAGCAGCAGCAGGTCAACGCAAGGCACAGGCCCCGTGTTACTATTCCGGGATGGTTTAGCCGCCGCCGGAGCGTGATTGTATCTCTCTCTCTCTCTGTGTGTGTGCGAACCCCCGAAGGATCTTTCACCGGTGTATCGTCACACTCTTCCGGTGGTCTGCATTAACTTGGGCCGACTTGGCCGTGGAACGTGTGGCGGGGGGCCAAAGGGATGTGTTCGTGGAGTGTGCAAATGCAAATATAAAAGTAAAACCGACAGGGGAAAAGGCAAAAACAGAAAAAATGGAACCGGAAAATGTGCGCCCTCCACGCGGGTGGTGTGTGTGCGTCATCCGGTGACCCATCCGTTCACTCGTGAAATGGACCCCGTGGGTAAGTCCCTAGGGGTGACGATGACCATGATTATGACCATCATCGTGGTGGTGATGATGATGATGATGATGTTCACATGGTTCGCTGGCGATAATGTGACAATTTACGCAGTGTCCGAGTGTCGGTCGGCTAAAATTTTGCGGGCGCGCGCGCGCACGTCACGCCGAAAGGGTGGTGTTTCCGCTCATTATGCTGTCAGCTATGCTCAGCCGCCGATGGCCAGCGAGGATGCTCAGGCGCGCCCGTTAATGATGATTACGATGACAATCGAGATGTGACGTGTGTGGTGATTCTCCGGTGGACACAAATCATACCCTCATATGGTCGCGCGGGTCTCGAGGTCAGCTTTCTGGTCACGTTCGGTCAGCCTCTTGTAACGTTCGATGGGGTCGCGTAATTTGCTGCGAGCAACTTAATTCTTTCCCTCTCTCTCTCTCTCTCCATTTTTGTCGCCCGTTCCCGGGATCGCAAGATTCCACCACCCGGTGACACCCGGTGACGTCCTTTCCCGGGTGACGATTATTACTGTGGGCCACAACCTTTTTTCGGAGGGTCGTCGGAAAAAGGCAAAAAAGGGACGTTTCTTGACGGGAACCGGGAACCTTTTTCTGCCGCCCGGAGCCACCACGGGTCCACGGGAATATCCCGTGCCCGTGAAAATTAACAAACCTCACGTCGGCGTGTGGCTTGGGGGCGGCTGCGGCGGTTCTGCGAATTAGCGTGCTCTAGTTAACGTCCGGACGGAGACAGTTCGTTATTCACCCCGGTAACTTTGAACTGCTCCTGACCCTCCGGACCTTTCTGTGCAACGTGTTTCTCTGTTCGGGCATTTTCGGGCCAGAAAATCGAGAAAAACCGGACCGTCCGGGCCCGAGGACCGTTTTGCCCAGTAATTATTGTCAGCGGCAGCAGAGTAACTCTTCTCGTCAGGGTTGTGGCGTTCTGCGTTTCGGATTCGTTTAAAATCCTGTTTCTAGTAATTTACACATGCGGCGGCGCAAAATGGCGGCGCATGAAAGAGAGCACTTTCAAACACGCCAATCCGTATGTCCTGGCGCCCGAGATGCTGAAGGGCGGTCCTTTTTGGGGCTCTGCAGGTAAAATAAATATCACTCCGACTCCCGTTTAATCCTTTGCTCGCATTAACTAACGTAATCGTTCAGAGGATTAGGCCACAGCGGCTCTCCGGGCCATTGCCGCGGCCGGCGTGCACAGAGGCCGGTGCTTCGAGAGAGAATTAGTGTAGTCACCTGTGTGTATGCGGTGCGTTTACGAGTGTCCATTTTTTGTTGTTAACGAACACAGTGATAGGGAGAGCGGGCGCGTGAGAAGGAGCGGATGGTACTCGGTCACAAATGACACACATTTGTCCGGCATGATTACCGGGGACCACTACGAGGGGCTACTATTTTACATTAATCCGTGCAAGAGACCTTTTTACGGTGCCGGCTTATCGTCCTGACAACGACGATAAATAACTCGAAAATTCAATCTCAATCCACCGTGTCCAGGACCGGAAAGTAGTAAACTTCTTCACACCTTCCCAATTAGGTGGGCCTCAGTTTGTCGGCCAGAACGACCCATAATCGGTGGCCTTTCGCTCTTAATCCTGATTGATAGGTTGACCTAATGCGTGCGTGTGTGCCTCTAGGATGGCGCAGGAATTTGTAACTTGTTGTGTGCCGTCGCCAACCTGAAACCCCTTTCAGCGGCCTTCCGGCCAGCCGCCCTTCCGGATAGCCGACTGGCCAGTGCTTAGTGGTTTACGAATCGATCGATTTTCCGATCGACCGATTGCCGGTAGTGTGTGTGGTCCACTCTGACCACCACTCTCCGGGCGGGACGGGCGGGTGAGGACCATTTTCCGAAGATTTTCCACCAAATTGACCAAATCCGAAATTACCGAAAGCCACAAATCGAGCGGATAAAGCGACATCGCTCAAGTCCTCGTCCCGGGAGCCTCGGTGTGTGTTGTTTCTGCCGTTTTTTTGCCGTTTCCGTTTGTTGACAGTGAATGGTTCCCGATTCGGTGGGCCCCTCGATAATACGATTCCACTTCCGAGGGCACACATACACACACACACGGTCGATTGGAACCGTTTATCTAAGCGCGATAATCCGGCATGCGGCAGGCAATTTTACGCCACTATAAGGGGGGCTGGGCGCCACTTCAGAAGGCCTTTCGGGGAAGAGGGGAAAGGAGGGAAAACCACCCCACCAGGGGACGCAGAAGCGAGTTTGGCGAGATTTTCCGATTGTTATGTCAGCACTCGTCAGCCGCCGGCAGCAGCAGCAGCAGAAATGTCAGGTTGTCGCGGGTGGTGTGTGTGCGTCATCCGGTGACCCATCCGTTCACTCGTGAAATGGACCCCGTGGGTAAGTCCCTCGGGGTGACGATGACCATGATTATGACCATCATCGTGGTGGTGGTGATGATGATGATGATGATGTTCACATGGTTCGCTGGCGATAATGTGACAATTTACGCAGTGTCCGAGTGTCGGTCGGCTAAAATTTTGCGGGCGCGCGCGCGCGCGTCACGCCGAAAGGGTGGTGTTTCCGCTCATTATGCTGTCAGCTATGCTCAGCCGCCGATGGCCAGCGAGGATGCTCAGGCGCGCCCGTTAATGATGATTACGATGACAATCGAGATGTGACGTGTGTGGTGATTCTCCGGTGGACACAAATCATACCCTCATATGGTCGCGCGGGTCTCGAGGTCAGCTTTCTGGTCACGTTCGGTCAGCCTCTTGTAACGTTCGATGGGGTCGCGTAATTTGCTGCGAGCAACTTAATTCTTTCCCTCTCTCTCTCTCTCTCTCCATTTTTGTCGCCCGTTCCCGGGATCGCAAGATTCCACCACCCGGTGACACCCGGTGACGTCCTTTCCCGGGTGACGATTATTACTGTGGGCCACAACCTTTTTTCGGAGGGTCGTCCGAAAAAGGCAAAAAAGGGAAGTTTCTTGACGGGAACCGGGAACCTTTTTCTGCCGCCCGGGGGCAACCGGGGCCACGGGAATATCCTGTGCCCGTGAAAATTAACAAACCTCACGTCGGCGTGTGGCTTGGCGGCGGCGGCGGCGGTTCTGCGAATTAGCGTGCTCTAGTTAACGTCCGGACGGAGACAGTTCGTTATTCCCCCCGGTCACTTTGAACTGCTTCTGACCCTCCGGACCTTTCTGTGCAACGTGATTCTCTGTTTGGGCATTTCCGGGCCAGAAAATCGAGAAAAAACGAACCCCGTCCGGGTCTGAGGACCGTTTTGCCCAGTAATTATTGTCAGCGGCAGCAGAGTAACTCTTCTCGTCAGAGTTGTGGCGTTCTGCGTTTCGCATTCGTTTAAAATCCTGTTTCTAGTAATTTACACATGCGGCGGCGCAAAATGGCGGCGCATGAAAGAGAGCACTTTCAAACACGCCAATCCGTATGTCCTGGCGCCCGAGATGCTGAAGGGCGGTCCTTTTTGGGGCTCTGCAGGTAAAATAAATATCACTCCGACTCCCGTTTAATCCTTTGCTCGCATTAACTAACGTAATCGTTCAGAGGATTAGGCCACAGCGGCTCTCCGGGCCATTGCCGCGGCCGGCGTGCACAGAGGCCGGTGCTTCGAGAGAGAGAATTAGTGTAGTCACCTGTGTGTATGCGGTGCGTTTACGAGTGTCCATTTTTTGTTGTTAACGAACACAGTGATAGGGAGAGCGGGCGCGTGAGAAGGAGCGGATGGTACTCGGTCACAAATGACACACATTTGTCCGGCATGATTACCGGGGACCACTACGAGGGGCTACTATTTTACATTAATCCGTGCAAGAGACCTTTTTACGGTGCCGGCTTATCGTCCTGACAACGACGATAAATAACTCGAAAATTCAATCTCAATCCACCGGTGTCCAGGACCGGAAAGTAGTAAACTTCTTCACACCTTCCCAATTAGGTGGGCCTCAGTTTGTCGGCCAGAACGACCCATAATCGGTGGCCTTTCGCTCTTAATCCTGATTGATAGGTTGACCTAATGCGTGCGTGTGTGCCTCTAGGATGGCGCAGGAATTTGTAACTTGTTGTGTGCCGTCGCCAACCTGAAACCCCTTTCAGCGGCCTTCCGGCCAGCCGCCCTTCCGGATAGCCGACTGGCCAGTGCTTAGTGGTTTACGAATCGATCGATTTTCCGATCGACCGATTGCCGGTAGTGTGTGTGGTCCACTCTGACCACCACTCTCCGGGCGGGACGGGCGGGTGAGGACCATTTTCCGAAGATTTTCCACCAAATTGACCAAATCCGAAATTACCGAAAGCCACAAATCGAGCGGATAAAGCGACATCGCTCAAGTCCTCGTCCCGGGAGCCTCCGGTGTGTGTTGTTTCTGCCGTTTTTTTGCCGTTTCCGTTTGTTGACAGTGAATGGTTCCCGATTCGGTGGGCCCCTCGATAATACGATTCCACTTCCGAGGGCACACATACACACACACACGGTCGATTGGAACCGTTTATCTAAGCGCGATAATCCGGCATGCGGCAGGCAATTTTACGCCACTATAAGGGGGGCTGGGCGCCACTTCAGAAGGCCTTTCGGGGAAGAGGGGAAAGGAGGGAAAACCACCCCACCAGGGGACGCAGAAGCGAGTTTGGCGAGATTTTCCGATTGTTATGTCAGCACTCGTCAGCCGCCGGCAGCAGCAGCAGCAGAAATGTCAGGTTGAATTGATTGAAATTATTCCAAAACTTGCCCCACCCGAGTTCGCAAGCACGGCCTTGCTTAATCCTTTACACCCGCGACCCGAATTCGGGGTGACCGAACGGAAAAGGGCCTACCTCACCACGAGGACCTTGAAGAAGAATCGGAAAATCCCGTCCGGCTGGCCTGATTGCGGTGGCCACCACCGGTGAACGCTTCGCTGGCAAAAGGGATCGTAATAAATTTTGACCCAAAAGCGACAGGCGTCCGGACGACGACGACGAATCGACGACGAAGGCGACAAATCGACGGGGCCCGTCAACCGCAGCTCCACGGGCCCATCGACGGGGCCCAGGTTTGATCCTTCGATGTCGCCCGATGGCGACTTTTGGCAGCAGCATCGACTCGATCATGATGGGCCATGTGGTTTGTGGGTGAAATTATCGAACCCGTCGCTCGTCGCTCCTAAGAACCGTGTCTTTCGTGGGATTCTGGTTCCGGATTTTGGTCCCGGGCTTTTTCCGGGTTTAGTGACAGTGTGTGTGTGTGGCCATGTGGCCGTTTAAGCCCACTCGAAACCCTTCAAATACCCCTTAACTTGAGGCGGCATTTAGCAGTTTTAAAGTGGAGCCCCTGCGATGCCCGCGTTGATTAAGATGAAGCCATTTGTCGGTTTTTGTTCGTTTTTTAACGCTTAGAACAGAGAAAGTAGTCCAAAAAATCGATAGATTACATTATTCGGCGTATGTTTTTTTTTTAAATGAAACACTAATAATTGATTAAAATAAGATGGTTAAAATATGGTTCAATCGAAATAGAAACAAATTTATTAACAACAGCATTTATTAACAAAAGTAATAAACTACCGAGCAAGAAAAGAACCGGAAATTATTCAAAATCGTAGGCTGGTTATGTTTGAGAAATGACCGTTTTTTTGTGATGAGTTTTGCAAACAAACGAAAAGGTATCGGTCATTCCGGAGCTCAAAAAAAGGGGAAGAATAACAGGGCCTCATCCAACTTGCTGCCTCATATGCGAGCTCGCTTCGAGCCGAGCCGTAAAAATCCATTCCCCTAAGAGCATTTGCAGCGTCCCTGGCTTTACCGAATGGCACAGAGTGTGCCGTGCCTGTAAGTATCATAAATGGATGCCCCAGCGAGAAAAAGTCTCTGCAAGAAAGCTGTGTGTGTGTGTGTGTGAGAGAGCAATGAGATGCAAAGCGCTCAAGGAACGCGCCCGGGCAGAATCGTGTGAAGGGCCTAGACCAAAGCTGTAAAACACCAGCCCACCACCTGCTGCCGCGGGCGGGTCGCCGGGGTTGCCGGGCCCGAAATGTTGGCTCCGGTTCAAAAGGTGTACAACATCTCGTGCGAAGCCGTGACGAGAGTAGTGCGGAGTGCGGAATTAACTCCCTCCAGTGGCTCCAGTGAAAGGGGAATGAATTCTATCGCCGAGGGACCCAATTTCTCCGGTCGCTCCGCTGTCCGCGGTCGTCTTCTGCTGCTGCTGCGGAGAGGATGGATGAATTAGCATTGGCTTGGCCCCAGCTTGACGTTGGGCGGGTTGTTTTGTTGGCACGAGTGATTGAAGCAACTACGGCCCCGCTAATCCCACGTGTCGAGAGCGAAGGCAAGAATTCCGGCCAAACGTCACACCAGCGCAGCAACCACCACCAGCAGCAGCGGAGGGTCGTCAGGGGGTTTGAATTATTAAAGCTTCTGCGAAAGACAGGCCGAGCCTGGTTTGGATGGGGGTTGCTGTGAAATAATTGTACCGTACGCAAGGACCCCGTTGGTTGGCGCCGCCTAAGCCAGCATTTTTCGGGGTCCCACACCGGGCCAGAAGCGCGACCTGGGGAAATAACATTATACCCATGTTATCCACACCCCGTCATCCGGAATGTCCAGAACCCGGCGGAGGTTCGTTACAACAATAGCTGTTAACCGTTGTCACAACGGATTTCAGGAGTCACCGGTCGGGTGGGCGCCAGTAGTTGGCCACGCGCCATCCCCTCCACCCCAGCTACAGGGTAGTTGAATTTGTTGGTTTAGGTTAGTTTGCGTCCTGCCAAAGGCGCGCGCGGCCACCCGGCGATGGCGATGAAAGAGTTCGGCTCCCGAATCCCTCGCCCGAGTCCATTCGGTTGACTTGCTGCCGAGCTCCGAGTTTCCATTTCGGGCCGACGATCCTGTCACTGTCACTGTGTGGGCTGGCCGGTAAATTTTGCTGCCACCGCAAAGCCGAGCGCATAAATCTGCTGGTCCTGGCGGGCAGTGGCGGGTCTGGAAAAGTAAAATTCAATGATGTCGGTCGCCTTGACGAGCCGTATTCCGGGTTAAGATCAAAATATTAATGACCCCTGCTCGTTCACCGGGTCAATAGGCTCGACGAGCCACCGAACGTTGTGTAGGACGTAGGATTAGGGATGTTTGGCGTTTTTCGACCGACCTCGGCTCGGTGTCTCTAAAAAGAGGCACGGAAGGGCAAGTGGGCACTCTTCGATGCCGCTTCGACTCTGCGGCGGGTAGCTAAGCAAAGTATTAAACGAGTGCCTGCTGCCACCAGTCCAGTGTGTTAGGTCAGTCGTAAAAGTGTAAATTTTATTGCGGACCATCATTTTGCCCCGACCGTGCGTCGTCCGTGCCGGGTCCCGGGGGTTACAACGTCCCGTGCGCAGCATCAAACAGAATCCAGCAACCGTCCGGGGGTTGGGCCACCAGCCGAAAGGAGTTCCTTAATTGCTACAACGTGTGGTTTGCAGAGCTCCTGGAGGTCAGCCCCCCCCTTCCGGGAGCGGGTGGATTTATGGGCCTGTGGGCCTCGGCCCCGACTTTGGGTGAAATCAGCACCAAAACGATAATCCGACTCTTTGTGCCGATCTTTGTGCCGGACTTTGGTGGTGTGGATACTGTGACTTTTAGTGCCGCTTTCGGTCGTCCGGTTTTTTCCAACCCGCAACCCGGCTCCATAAAACGGAGAAGAGCCTTTCCCTTTTTACAGCACAGATTTGCATGCGCGACTTCCCGGGCCGGAAAGGGGTTGTTCCGGGGCACCTCTTAACTGGCAGGAATTTAATGTGCGAACCAGGGGCGCCAGCCAAGAAAGCGAGACAGATATATTTACATTTGGACCCCAAAGGAGTACACCACTTTGGCGTTGTGTGTGTGTACGTGGTTTGAATGATGGCGGGCAATGCTTTGCTAATAAATTCAACCAACCACAAAAGTGCCGGGCAAGAATTAAATACAACAAGAGCCGCAAAGGATGGCTTACTTTCATGTCCCCGGCGATGCCCGGAATATAATCCTCCTCCCTCTCTGTGGGCTTCCTTACCGATCCGCACCAGTATTACCATGAGATCGATCAAGAAGTGCTCCAGATTGCCCGATGATGGGCGCTCCTCCGGACACACCGTTCTCGCATTTCGCTTCGTTCATTAGACGAGCGGATTTTAAGATTACCACTCACCCGGGACCAAACTGAAAGGATGCTGTAAAAAGAAAGGGAATTACTGGGCCCGGTAAGGGTCGCCAGCCATGGTCTTAGCTCTTGGATTTCACAGAAAAAAGGCCCGGCTGGCTGGCCTGACCTGGAGCGGCCCAGGTGAAGAAGTGATCGAAGTGCACTTGGGTTAAGAGTGCAGCCAGTTCACCGTAGTAGCCGATCTCCGATTGCACGTTGGCCCGGGGGCCGGGGTTGGGAAACGGAATAAGACCTGATTCCGGGAACCATAATCTACTCTCGAGCAGCACATCTTCATCGGAGCTTGGCGCTTCGTGTAACCGGACGTTGTGGGAATGCGAAAATGGCTGTCATTACGTTGCCGGCCAGCGTCCACCTGTCTTGCGAAATGTCCCCGCACAGTCCCCGTAGCCGATTATCGTGTCCAGACCAGACCAGACCGCCACGGGTATGAATAGAGATGAAGATTTAGAGAAAAAATCCAAATTCCTCCGGGCACTCGCCACGAATAACCCGATAACTGAAGCCATTGTCTGCGGGAGCCATTGCGTCGGAACAGTCGGCGTTATGAATAAACAAAACTAATCCGCAAAAAGTTTCGGTCCCGCCCTTGGACTCTGCCTTTTGCGTGGTGCAGCAGAAATAGGACCCGAGCCGCCCGGCCCCAGCTTCGCGCACTGCCAGCTTGTGTTTCAATTTACCAAATTAAAAGTTGTCCACTGGCGCAGAGTCCGACCATCGCGAGAAGAAGGTTCACTGCGGAATGCAGCTAAGCATCGGGTGGCATCAGCGTAAAACTTTTCCCAAACCCGCCGCGACCAACACTGCATTTCCCTTTTGGGGTGCCGTTTTCTTCTTCGGCGTCAGTTAATTTAAAAATCTATCACGTTTTAACTGAGGGAGCGATCAAAAATCTCTGTGGGTTGCTCCGTTTCAGTCGGGGTCGGTCGTGGTTTTTTGTTTTGGTTAAAATTCAATTCCAGTCACAATTCACGGTGCCCTAGAGTCTGCTAAGCACCCGTTTTTTTTTTTTTGGGAAGGCTCCCGATGCAAATCAGGGTAGACGACGACAGCATTCCCGGAGCGAACGTCAGCAGCGTGACAGATGTTTTTCTTTATTTGCCAACCTTCTGGCGCCCGGGGGGAAAGGGGGGCCACCGAAAAGTGAATCGATGCTCTCTCTCTCTCTTTGTCAGTCGCTCGCAGATGATTACGCAAATCGTTGACGTATCGGGGCTTGTCGTAATCGATCAAGAAGGCGATGCGCGTATGTTTGAACATTGAATAACGTCAGCGCCGAGCAACGCCGAGCGAGGTTCTGCAGTTCTGCTGGGGCCGGGTTGTCCTTTCGTTTCGAACTAACCCCCTGCTTCGACCGAGTGTCACTTTCTGCGGTCGCTGCCAGTGTTTGTGCCAGTGGCGGTGCATCTGCAACCGACGAAGGAGACCCCCAAAAGACAATGGTGGACCGGTTTTTGTCTTTCGTGTGGTGTACGCCACCCGAAATGCAAACGAGGACACCACCAGAATCCGGGCGGACCGGGTTTGCTCTGCGGGCTTCCAGACGGCGCGCGGTTCGGTTTTGTTTTCTTAGCCCCCCCCTCCACGGTCGGCCGCGCGGCCTACTGCTGCTGCTGCGTTTCGGAAAGGAAGTGGCGTCTTCCGGGGGAAAAAACGGATCCACAAGAACGCGACGAACGAAAAATGGCAAATAGAATAGTGAATCTCGTTACGAGTGTGCCGACGACGGTGAACCCGGCCACCGTGAACCGAGGAGCAGTGAGAAAAATGTTGCATTTTCAGCACAGGGTTTATTTTATCAGATTGTCTTCGGCCCCGAAGAAGGAGCACAGGACCCACCGCGACACGATCGGTGATTGAATCTAGAGTTTATTTGGATTTTCTATCGCCGTGACCGTGCAAGGCTCGCCCGTCGTCTAGCGTTGACTTGCTTCGACTTGGTGCCGAATTGATAACAAAGATTTGGCCTTCATTTTGCTCCATTATTGGAGCCTCGGCAGTTGTCCGCGGCTTGAAACTCGATTTACGAGATACGAGATCAAGCCCCGAACCGATCGGGGGTCGGCACAGCCGGAATCTCGCTGGCGTTCGAGCGAGCAATTAGTTATCGGCCTGTTATCGACCATTTGGCACGGGTCCAAAGCGGGTGGGGGTGGGCGCTGGTTTGGCCCAGATTGGCCAGCCCGTTTTTCTTGCGCCTGGCCCGTTCCGTGTGCCGAGTGCAACAAAGAAAAATGGCAAAATTGTTGGTGGACCGGGAATTGGCTCTCTCGCGCTCCACCCGCATACAATCGTGTTGTGCGACAATGCGATTTTATGATGCAAACGAAACAACACACACACACACACAGAGGGCGAGAGACACAGGGTTGTCAGCAAAATTGTTGCGGTTTTCAGCAGCCCACATTTGCATTTTTCTTTTTCCACCACGAGGAGGCATCCAGCATTGGGAAAGGGCGGCAAATTTAATGCGCCACCGCGAACGAACCGGGCGAAAATGCAGTTGTTCATCACAACGAGGTCGGTCCGGGCTGGGCGACTTTAATTACAACGGGCCGGGGGCCGATTAAAACGGAGCCTTCTCGCGCCATAAAAGCCAACCAACCGTGGTTGGTGAATGGTTTCATTTCATTTTTTTTCTTCTGTTGGTTTAATGTTTTCCGAGTTCCGAGTTTAGAATTTTCAAACGATTTCTTGACTGTCTTCAATTAATTACAGCCAACCGATTCGCGGCCGGGCTGAAATGGGTTTTCGCTCGCTTCCCTCGATTTTTCCGAACCGTTAAATGAAACTGCACGGCGGTGGCACGGCACCAAGAAAAAAGGGTACTAAAACTCTCGGGACCCCACGGGGTCCGGCCGGTGGCGGTGTGTTGTATTTCAGGGCGTGATTTAGAGGCAATCGTCATCATCAATCTATCCAAGTCCAGTTCAGTCAGTCCCCCGGACCGGAGTGTCGGAGTCCATCCATCCAGTCCGCCGGTTGGTTGGTTGCCTTTAATTTGAGGCGCTTTTGTGGACCAACCGATCGAAAAGGACACACTCCACAGGGAGCCAACTTCAATTAGCTGCTCGCAACTTGGATGAAGTCACCCGGCACCCGGGAACCGGTTTTCGAGTGCCCTGACTCCCGTTAGATCTGTCCGTCCCGTTTAATGAACCGACGTGATTCATGTTATGCGCCTCGACACACGAAGGACTCATTCTCGTGCGCAGTGCGATGCCCCCCCGGAATAGAATAAACAAATTCGGAAGGTAACGGTGCGGCGCGGCGTGGCTTTGGCCAAAAGTCTAGAAAAAAGGGGTCGAAAAAAGTGACAGCAGGCGAGGAGGGCAGTGGCAGCGGAGTAATCAATGCTAGTAGCGACACGGGCCAAATGGGCGCGCCGCGGTCCGTCGGGTTCGGAAATGGCGATTGATAATCGCCGGGAAAGCGCCCATCTAGCTGATTTGTGGACCCGTGATGTGGACCTCGCTCGGGGTGGGTTTCGGGCCGGCATGATTTGGCTGTGGCCGGACTGTCCCGGCTGTCCGATCAAATGTACATTAAATTCACATCCTAACGGCGGAACGGTCCGGAACGTGACAGATTGTCACAAATAGCTGCGGGTTCGAAGTGGTCTTCGAATGCACCGCCGGCCGTCGGGACTGTCGGGACTGTCGATGTCACTGCCCGTAGGTGTCACTCGGTGAGCCACTGACAAACTGGACCACAAGAACCACCCGGCAGCCTGCTCGCCGGGCCCGGTGCACGATGTTGTCACCGACCGCGAACACATCAGTCAACCCCAGCGTGCACTTTAGCATCCTTCTCTCTGTGTGTGTGTGTGTAATAAAAATACCCGACCCGGGGTTTAATGTGGATTCAGCGCGTTTGGCCCAATAAATCACGCTCCACGAGTTTCGCAAGCATGTTTAGCCGCCCAACCGTGCCGTGTACCCTCATCATAAGAAGGTGCCCGAAATTTCGCTGCACCCTAAACGGGAGCACTCGGTGCACTAAATAGGCGCAGCAAAACGCAAGGACCGCGTCCGACGTTGCGGAACGACAAACCACATGCACGGGCCACCGGGCGCCTCCATCGAGGGCAGGAAATCGAGGACCATTTTACAACGGGAACGGACCGGACCCACCCGGATTGCCCGGAAGCAATAAGAAAGAGAGAGCGAGGAGGTTTCTCTTTTTGGAGGGGGACGAAACACTAGGTTCTGGGGAAGAAAACTGCGGGTTAATGGTCGCTGCTGCGCTGGCAAGAAGCGCCAACCGAAGCGAAGCTAAGCCGCGGCCCGCCTGCAAACGTGTTTATTCTCATTTTTGCAGATAAATTTTTATTTATCTTTCCCTTCGACAAACCACTGGCGCGCACACACACACACACGAAGGATGGCTCCGATGATGTCCTCTCGGTCGTCGGTGCCGTCGGTGTTGTTTTAGCTGCCCTTTTTCACAGTTTATTACCACCGTCTTACGATGGGGCTCCCGAATGGCCGGGCTTAGGATTCGCTTCTTCGCTTCTAACCCATCCCCGGGTGACCGTCACGGACAGAACGGGCAGATTCACCCACCCGGCCCGGCGCCCCGGCGGGAGGACACGTCATGACAGGGGCCGGGGTTTGGTTCCGGGATCAGTTTCCGGTTTGCATGCAATATCGACATTTATATCCGGTGCCAGGTCCGGTAAGGACCGAGCGAAGGATTACAGTGTGGATTGTGGACAGTAGTCGATAAGAGAGGCAGACAGACAGACAGACAGAGAGAGAGAGATCCCCGTCCGGACCACGTTACAATCGACCGCCGGACTCTGGGGCACATCGAAGACGATTGCACTCCCGGAGCGAAACTCTGACGGTCGTCGTTGTCGTCGTCGTCGCCGGTCAGACTCTTCTGCTGCTGTTCCGGATCCGGGGCCTTTTCACCATACGTGAGATTGCCGGAAGTTTCTACAGAGTCGGAGTCGACGCGGACGATGACGATGGCGTGTGTTTGGTTGCGGACACTGTGCACTGAGAGTTTTATTTGCGATATTTATCCATGTCAAATAAAATCAAACCATCGATTGGATGATGGTGGTCGTGCAAAAAGAAAAAACACGGAAGGCAACAATGTGTGATAGTTCTGCACAAGAACTCGATAGTGGCCTCGATGCCCGCGCCCCGTGGAATGTAGGGAAAATTGAATTAGAAACATTCGATTGGAACTTTTGGCGTTCGCTCGCTTGGTCAGCGTTATGGAAGCTTCGGTCGCGCAACTTCGAACCGCGGCTAATGCTGGGTTTTTTACGAGTTACGAAAACTTTTAGCCGAAATCAAAATAATCCATCCCTGCGAACAATAATTGAATTGGAAATGGTTTCTAAACCTCTTCGCGAAATGAAACCGGACACTGCTTTCGGGGCGCGCAAAAAAGTGGGCTGGCCAAACAAAGGAAGGAAGGAATTGTGTTCCGTTCCGGGGTGGGCCCATTCTGTTTACACACCACCCCCCCACAATCCTGCCCCGCAATGGGCCCGGGATCTGGGAAAAGCAAAATTCATATTGTTTTGCTGGCTCTCGGAACAAAGCGTTTGTTGCGTTTGTTTGATTTATGTACAGCCGAACCGTAACACACCGCGCCGCGCCTGGCGTTTTGAATCGGCGCCGCCGACATTCCGGCGGCCAATGTCGTCGTCGGCGGGAAGGGAATGTAGATTTAGATACTGTGAGATGATGTGGTTGTTGGAAAATGAATATAGAACCGTTATTTGATCCCACGCTCGAGCCCCGTCCAAAGCCCTGGGAACCATTTGGGCGGGTGTTTATCTATTTCGTTTCCCGCTGTGCGAGAGATCCGTCCGTCCGAGAATGTCCGAGAAATGGCAAAACAAGCACAGAAGGATGTTGTTCGGCGGCCAGATGTGTTTTTCTTCGACGGCGGCCCTTAACTCATCAACTTTTGGCAACCTTGGCTCGCTCGCTCTTAGTTTGATCGAACTCCGTGATTTCGTTCGGAGGTTGTTTTTCGTGCCCCTGTTTGTTGTTACACAACACAGTCGAAACACAGTGTCCACCGAACTGGTTCCCGCGGTTGGGTCCCAGCGCTAGCAACCGGGAACGGGGTCGCCGAAACAGGGGGACATAAACATTTTCGTAACCTTTTTTCTAGCTCTGCCGTCTCCGTCCATTATATGGGGGTTAGGGTTGTCGTTGTGGTTTGCGTTTTCGTCTGTCTGTGTTTCTTGCGAGGACATATGGTCACGTCTCGGCACTGGCATCTTTGGCATCGCACCACCATTGCGAGACACCATTATTCGACGCATCGAAAACTCACATCGACGTCGCCACCGTCGCCCGGCAAAGGATCTGCCATCTGGCGAGTGTCAGCCAGCCCGGCCCGGCCGGGGTGGTTCCCGGGAACGACGTTGAAGTATTTGCACCCACAACCAAACAGTACGCACAGAGCGTACCACTCGGAATTCTCCTGCGAAAGTTTCTCGAGCTGCTCGGCAGGCAACAGCTGCTCGACGCACCACGGTCACCCCTCGAACTACTATATTAACCGACCGAACCGAAAAGTGTCCGCTCGGGGGCGCTCTGGAGGCCGGCAGTAGGAAGAAAGTAGTTCCGCATAAACGCATCACAATCATCGGCCGCGAGCTGCGGCGACGGCGGCCGCAATAATTCAAGCACTTTCTTGGAGCTTGCCTTTTGCGGGAGTGTTTTATGTGGCGAAATATGTACCGCCGCTGACGCGCTGAATACAGCCCGTATTGGGCACCCCGTAGTTAATATAGTAACAGATGGGAAGCATAATTTTGTGGCCGCACACTGCTGTGACTGTTTAACGGGCAGGAGGCGCAGGCTCAATGGCGTGTCGATAAAGTATCGATCGGCTGATGGTGTATCCTGAGCCTGTTGTTGAAAGGAGATTATTTGCACCATTTGCCGAACGATGGGCGAATTATGTTTACTTTTCTCACAACAAATAATGCAGAGAATAATTTAAGAAATTTAAATCAATTTAATGGGGCGTTGAGTGGCTCCTCATCATGCTCAGGCCGGCGTTAAATAGCCTCGCTCTTACGAATTTTGGCGCATTTTTCGTTAATTAATTGTTTAGTGATTCTCGGAAGGCCGTCAAGGATGGCATGGCCATTTTTGCAGCAGACCCTTGCTGCGGTTGACACTCATGTTGAAACAGAATCGGTTTTGGTTTAGGTAATTTGGCAACACGAGCATCCTTACAGTGATTAAACAAATTCTTGTAATATTTACGAAAAGGAACAAAATAAAAGAAAGTTACTCACCACTAAGAAGCACTCAAATTGAAGCAGAATGAAAGCCGGACCAAAGGAAGCGGGAGTGTTTGTTTCGCCATCCCATCTCGGGGTCCAGTTTGAGTGAAAGCTGCATTGTTACTGTTTCTTGAAAAGATCTTGAGCACCACACAGCGCAGCGCACAATATGCTAATGGAACTCGCCAACATATTTTGCGACCATATTTCATCAACGCTCTAGCGTTCAGTTTTTTTCCTTCCTCTTCTTCTTAATATCAATAATATTCGAAGCAATTACTGAGATGGGCACCCGAGCCGCGCGTCCATCTTGTGCGCGACACAATAGAAGGATGCCGGGTGGATACCCTGTCCAAACGCCCCCCCCGCCCGTCCGCTCTTGACGCTGTTCTGTTGTTATTTATGTAGCCACCATCCGCCTGACGGCCTGCGGAACGAGAGTGCGGCGTGAGAGAAAGTGAAAATCACATCAAATGAACGTGGCCCGCAGGAGGGCGATCCTGCCCAGGCCCAAAGCTCGCGGACCTGGGTTCCGGCGCTGTTAGGCCTCGACAAGATGGTCCGCGTCGTGTGCCGTTGAGAGATTTAAACATTCCAACCACCGCCCAACCGAGAACGTTCGCACTCCTTCTGTTTCAAGCAAACCGGGACCCAGGACGCCGCCTCGGACAGACCACGGTTTGACGACCACAAAACTGACGGATTGCTTTTTGCGCAAATGAAAACGACGAGATGTATTTAATAATAATTACACCATCGCCGTTCGACGGTGGAGCGCGTCGGATTGCAAAGTCGGTGTCTGAAGATAAGATAGAAAGGTTGCGATTTATGTGTGGCAACCCAACGGCGTGCGGATACGCCGCGGATACGAAAATAATTATAGAAAATGTCCTTCGAAGCCCACGAAACCCCCCGAGCGCGTCGTGAAACCCCAGTCCGGGGTGCAGGTTTTTGATTTAAAAAGGACGGCTTTTCCCGCGTGCAAATAGGACACAAACGATAGCGGATCCAGGTGGCGGAGCCAAACCCGTGTGAGCAAGGACGGCTGGAAGGAAATTAAAAATGATAATGCGCCGCACGGAGCAACAGGCACAAAAACGTGGAGAGTTTTGTCGCCAGAACCAGGAACGTTAGACTTAGAAGTGTGTGTGTGTGTTGGTGGCGGATGCTGATTGTTCTGCGGGATGCAAAAACCAGCCATCCCGGAAGCCGCGGCGGTGTTTCCAAATCTCATCGCCAGAAACGGTCGAGTCGACGGGCGTCGAGAACACGGGCTAAAGTGGGCAGAACGAACGAACCGCACAGCACCGTTTATGATGCATATCGAATTAATGCACCTCCGAGATGGGAACGAGAAATCCGAAGAAGGACCTCTCCGCTTTTGCATTAGCCAAATGAAAACCGGGGCGGACTCGGGCGAAGCGAGTCCATTGTAGGTAATGAAAATGGAACCGAGCTTTCTTTTCGGTTGGCGGAATTAATTGTTTGGAAATGAACCCAGACGAAGTGGTTTTGTCGAAGGCAGCGGCCCACGCTTCGCGGAACGCTTTTCCCTCCCGGAAAAGCGCCTTCCCTTCGGTTGCCTGGTGGAAAGCGATTTCTGCTAAAGATGTTTGCTTTGCGACGGGGCGCGAATTGTGTTTGACTAGCAAACAGCAATTTCTCAGGTGGCGCGTGAAATGCGTGAAACACAGCGCAACGCAAACCACATGTCAACCGTTTTAATGTTTTGCGGCCGACTCGGCGATACGGTGGAAAAGTTTGGTCCGCCACCGATACCGCACGCGGGCAAGGCGGACGATGAGCGTCGGGAAGATAAATTGAAACAAATCTTCAGTCCTTGGTTCCGGAGGGGGGGGGGGGGCCGGGGCGGTCGGAGCCCCCAGATAACGAGAAAGCGCTCCGATGGAACTGGCTCCCGAAAAGTTCCAAGACAAACGGTGCGAATTCTTTTCCCATTATCCCACTAAATGTTTCGCAATCGAACATCCGACCACCGGAGGCCGGAGCGCATCGGGAAAAGTTTTCGCCCAACGAAGGAAATTACTTCGTTTGTACGCAGCGGTTCGGTTTTTTCTTTTTCGCCCCGTACCCCGCGGCCCGAAACGGTTGCCAGCGCGCGCCATCCGGAAGAGAGAGAGAAAACTCAAACAAAACACAAACATTGTCAGTTCTCGGGGCTTCGGGAAAACTTTTCGCTTTTAAAATTCGTCCATCAACCGGGACGGCTGTGGACGGGCGGAGCGCTCGCCAATCGCGGAGCGCAAAAAGAAAATGCTGCCACATTTTTTTTCTCCCTCGCTGTCAGCCAAAAAATAAAATGCTCCATAATAATCCTCGGAATGGAACGGAAAGAAAGAGTCGCAAGAAACGAAAACAGCGGTGAGGAAGAAAATGGCCCCGAATTGGCCAAAGTTTCCACCCCGAAAGCGAGCGAGAAAGAGAGAGTAGACGAACACGAACAGACCTCAAATATATTCGCTTCGCTCGAGAAATACTTTCGCATAGTTTGTTCGCAAAAATGCGCTCGTTGTAAAACTAACCGCCTAACGAAACGAGAAAAGCAAAATGGAAAACGATGGAAAGAAAAACATCGCTCCAACCGTCGCGGCGGAGCGGACCTTGGGCGGAACTTTTCCATCGTCTCCGACCCGGGCGGCGGCGCTTATCGATACCCCCATCGGTGGCCCGAGTCGCTGGCCGTCGGTATTCAAATTTTGGCCACCATTTTCAACTCCTGAATGGCGCGCGTGCTCTGCTAATGATGTTGATGATGATGATTGAAATATGCCGGCCAGGAGGTGGGCGGGCGGGCGCGGGCGGACGGAATGGTAGGGCACGAAACGAGACACCCGAGACAGAGGGTGTGGGCCTTAATGATAACACCGCGAACGGAGGCCGGGAAAGCGTCAAAGAAAACCTCTGCCGTTCAAAACGTCGTCATTTGATTTTGGACCTTTTTTCTCGCGCGCGGAGACGTCGCGGGGTCACCGGCTGCGATGCGCGCGAATGATCCGTAATTCGATTCGGTGCTTCTGGAATCGATTTGCATCGGGGCGGGGAAATTCGAAACGCCCGAAGCACGACGGGTTTTGATGGCGTAATTGGGAGCATAATTAATTGCAACTCAGAACGTCCCCTGATGAGGGACGCTGAGCTTAGTTCCTTAGAACTGTTGACACACAGCCTTTCCCATGTGTGATTTGCGGCCGGAATTTTGCCGTAATTCTTGTTTAATTTGGTGTGTTTTGCACTTCACTTTGTACAGAATATACAACATCACAACTGATTTCTATCCATTGACCCACTTTTCCAACAGAGAGAGAGTCCATTCGGTTGCACTTTTGTTGCCCTGGCAGACGTTCTTGATTGGTAAGAGTTTTCCCCGAAGTGCTCTCGTTAACCTTAGCTTGGTGTGGAGTATCTGCCAGAAAAATGTCCTCCAGACTTCATCGTCGGCACCGGTTTCGCATGCCGAAGGGCACACTGCAAGAGTTGCTGCGACGTTGCCAACGTCTAGTCGTCTGAACGGTACTGGAATTTACTTAAAGTAACACTAGCCAGCATCCACGGAGCATCCAGGGTGTCGGACACTGTGCTCAGTTGGAGTAAGAGTTTTGGTTCACGTGGACCATCGTTGCTACGTGTGTTCGATTACCGTGTGCCTTCGGAGACTCGGAGATCAACCCGAGCCGTCCACCCGATACACCACCTACGGCGGCACAATTTATCACAGGGAGTAAGTTTTAAATTTAACTTCAACTCTAGCCTAGCACCGCCGCCGGACGGACGGCCGCTGCACGTCTGCTCGGTCCCCTTATGAAAACGAGATAAGTTTTGGAGAGTGTTTGTTTGGCTTCATTACTTTATAATGGAAATTGACATTGGGCGAGACACACGGCGTTCCCAGCTCAGCTGCGCGGCAGGCTCAGGAGGATTGGCCACAAAGTTGGCCAACTTGTGCCACTGTTGTGGGAGATTATTCTCTCTTTCGCTCTCTCTCTCTTGGGTGGCCCCCTCGGTCCGGAAGACCGGATTATAAGTTTAATGGTTCTAGTAACAATAAAAAAGTTGCAGCAAAGGTTCTTTTTCTTTTCGGGTGAAATTTATTCTATTTTTCCCTGAGACTTTCACTGGCCACAGTGAGGGGCGTGATAAAATTGTCATTAATTGCTTTTCCTTGTTACGGTGCGAGATACGGTGCGGCGAGTTGTTTTGGCGGCCCATCCTAGCCCCCAGGAGATGCCGGGGCCAGCCAGCCGCCTGGTCAGGGGAGGCGTAACAGTTTTTTTCAACAAACAAAAGATAGGTCTCAAGATTTAAGTGCTCTCAGAGGCTCACAAAAACCATCGCGCCAAGACGTCCACCAACTGGTCTGCCCGAAGTGGGCCCTCCAAGATGGGCTGAGTGATAGATAAAAATACACCGCCAAGGGAGAGAGAGAGAGTCAATCATAAAAACCGACATTTTACGACGGGCACATCTTTCGCCCACTAATGGGCGGTGGGCGATCTGATTCACGGATCCTTTCTTCCAACGCGAAAACGCAGAGAGCAGAGAGCTTTCCGGGTGGAAAAATTGGACACTAAAATGGGTTGCGACTGGTTCGAATCACCATCGGTTTTGAGCACAAACCTCTTCTGGTGTGCTGAGTGCTTTTGCGGTTCGAATTTATTGCTCGCGCCAACACAGCGTGTAACGTCACTCGGCGAAGGAATTAGCAATCGTTCAGGTTCGGCGGCGAATTTCGAGGACTTCAGTGACTGCTGCTCGCGTCAATGAATTAATGGTGTTCGTTCTCCGACATCGCTGAAGCAGGTCGCTGGGCAGCATCGAATGGAACCGGCGATGACGGGAGTGTTATGCTCTCTGCAACGAAAGGAACAGTTCCCGGATGGATTAGAATGCGCAGAGCACCCAAAACTATCGAAGCGCCGTCCTCCGGTATGCATCCTACGGGTTTGCCGTAGCACGTCTTCTCCGCACGGGATAAAAAAGGAGGCGCAAAGCGCACTGCATGTGACAGAAACCCGGGTCATCGGTGTAATTGTCCAAACGCTGGTCACATGTCACCAGTGCCAGTGCCAAGACTCGAGTTTCGACTCGATTTCAATATCCGGCATGAAAACATGATGGAGCGCCATTTTCTACTGGGTGACTAGTTGTGGGGAAAAAAACCCTCCCGCGAGACACGGATAGGGACACCGCGCGCACTGTTCCCGGTTCGCGTATTCCAGTCACGACCACGGGCACACATTTATGCAGTTATGTTTCGCTGCCACGTTTCGTGTGTTGTTTTTGCCCAACCTCAGCTGCTGTTGCTGCTGCTGCTGGTGCTGAGTGGCAGCGCTACAAAAGTGACATGAAGCATCTCTTTCTCCCACGGTCAGGTCGAATAAAAAGGTCGTGGAGTTGGCTTGAAAATTGGTTGAATTCCGAGTCTCGTCTCCTCGAAAGATGGGGTGGCTACTCCAATCTATTGCGCCTGGTGCCCTGGGTGGGTTGTTGGGGCGGTTGGGGTGCTTCAGCATGTCAGCGTGAACGTTGGCAACTTGTCCGGGCGACAGATGACGTTCGTGGCCGGCGCGCGCCGTGCTAAGCTGTAAACCCCCCAACGCCCCGGTGGACCCGGCGGGGCATTACTTGGAGGCTCAAAATGGCGAACTGTCTCCATGCTCCTCCTGAAGGGTGTTGCGCGAGAGGGCGCGCCCATCAGACACACGGATTTCCAGCAAGGATTTCCAAAGCTCGCTCTCTCTCGCTCCGCATCGGCTGTGGCTCCACTGCCACCTCGGTGCGGGAGCGTAAAAATATTTTAAATTAAAGAAAATTCAATTTAAAATTGACAAACAGCTGCGAAAATGGAGAATCACACTGGTGGCCGTACGCGGCGCGGCGCTCCCAAAGGCCTGGCCACCTCTCCAGGGGGAGCGGAGGGACCGAAAAAAAATATTGTGTTTGGTGCGGTGTTCCGGCCGCCGCCGCCGCACGCTCGGCTCCGTTTTGTGGCCCGGGAGCCGGCAAATAGTGGGTCGACCTCGTCCCTCGAAAGCTTCAGAAAATAATCTTTTGAACCCCGCCGCGTACGGCACGGGGCGGGGGACAGCGGGCCAAACGTAACCATATCAAGGGATCATTTTTTCGCGACCTTTTTCACTCGCTCGAAGGTGGTGGCCACACGGCACGGCGGTGGGGCGGGCATGCACACGTACAGCAGCCGCGCCAAACTGACACCTTGGCAGTTGGTGTGGGTTAGCCGAGAGGGCGGTTGCGGGGGAAGTCTTTTCTAGTGGGTGCCGGTCCCGGTTTTATGCTTCTTGCCGTTTTGCTTCTCCCTCAGCATCGGGCGGTGGCCACATTTCTGTGGAGAAGATAAAAATTCTGATGACTTTATTTTAGTGCCCCTAAGGGTGCTGGTGGAAGGGGCCGGAGCGCAGGGAGCGCGTATAAAAATGAGAAAAGATTCAATTCTCGGTCCTCTCGGTTCGGGGTGGTTCCAGCGGCCGGCGGTGCAAACTAGTCACCCGGCGGACCCACTCAGGCGCGCGCCATAAAGAAGCCGAAGGATCAACGTGCGATTCGTCGGTCCCTTTTGCGGACCCCCCACCCACCCAAGGGACGTGTCCTGGGAGCCCCACTAGCACGCTAGTATGTGTGCTTGTATGTGTCGGTCGGGTACATCTCATCACAGCGCCTTCTTCACGGTCAGCGTTAAGGATCTCTATCTTCCGCGGGACTCCCCGTAGGGGGCGTTGGAGTGTTCCGCGCGCGCGCTTCCCGTCGTCGGATTAGTTTGCGGCAAGCTCGCGAAGAAGATATGGAAAATTATGATGATTTTTGCGCGCCCGGGTTTTTGAATAGGCGGCGCGAGATTAGGTTGGTGCGACTTAAGGTGCGTGCATTTCCCGATGTTTTCGATCGAGTTGCAGCAATAAATATTACATTCCCTGATTCACGTCATCACGCGTGAACAAATGCTGATTGAAACCGGTTTCATGCCCGGGCCACAGCAGCATCCTTTCAGGGACGCTCTGCGTCCCGAAAGAGCCCAACACTTGACCTCACAGATAGGCTGGTGGTTTGGATGGCCGGCACGATGGTCCCGAATGCAGCCGGCTGCTGACGAGTTCTGCACCATCACCAGCGTGCTCTAGAATCGGGCCTGACAAAGGACCTGGGCTTTCGCAGAAGAAGACGAGACCATTAGGGGACGACTGACGACTCTCGGTGCACAGCGCTCGGGTCAGCCCTGGGCCGGCGTGTGTCTGCCAGTCTGCTAACAATCGCAGCTGCAAATTGCTGATAGTGAGGCCACTGGGTTTTTCCTTTCGCTCTCCATGCGATTTCTTTTCTTATTCGCCCAACGTATGCGACGCTGAAGCACCAGGCGCCTCCATCAAATGGAAAATAATCAAAGTGACTCCAAGGGTGCGGCCGCTCGGTGACGGTGGCCTTAAAGTGCGTTTAGACGAGAGTGAGACATAGATAGAGAGAGAGAGAGAGAGTGGGATATGGCACACTGTCGAGTGATGCAATCCACCACTCACGGGGCAATGTAAATATGCAAACTGTTAGCTTTGGCGCATTATGCTACGCGCGGTGTTGTGAATCGTATGTGGCATGAAAGTCACGGACACGGGCACTGTACTGTTCATTATCATGCCAATCGTGGCCAAACACTGCCCATCCAGTTGATCCGCGGGCCATTTTGAATGTTTAAACACATGTCCCTCGCAAAATGGTGCTAACTTTCATTCACGGCGCGTAATGTAATTTCGCGCCCGCGCCCTTAAAACTGCTGCCAACCCGCGGAGGGACACCGCGCGCCGTTGGACCGAACTTTATAAAGCGACCACCGTTCGAGTGTGGAGTGCATTAAGAGTGGTAAATAATTAAACACCACTGATTGGCCGCTGAATACTGATCCACTCCCCAATCGGCTTGATGGACGTGTTGATCATGTGTTCGCGAGTTCGTTTGAGGTTTTTTTTTCGCTGGCAGTCGTTAATGAGTTCGATTTTACAACAAGGAATTGGCCCCGAACTCGGTTGGAAGCTTCTATCGGGAATCCGAATTCGGGCATTACACTCCTGCCACTGCGAAGTGGCAGAAGCCAGAATGTGAGTTATCTGGAATCCTCACGCACTCCAACGGTGCGACCGTCCGAAGAAGGCGACAGCCAGGACGCTTGGCACACCGTTTAAGACGCAACGCAACTATGTCTTTGATGCTCGCGCCAATACCGAACGTACATTCTTCGCAAACATATTTTCACACCAAATCAATAATCCCGATGCCGCGTGGCCCGAACTATGCGACGGGGCGACCATGTGCTATGTCGCGAATGGTGCCTTCCGACAGCTCGTTTGTCATCCGTCTGCGTCTGCCGTCTGGGTCTGGATGAAGAAGGCACTCTTCAGGCAAAGTTTCACCCCAAAAAGGTACGGCAGCATCCCGACCGTAAAGAGCGCTCCCTTTGACTCTACCCGTCCTTCGGTCGGTTGACAAAAGGGGACGATAGTGACGACGACGACGACGACGGTGGTTCCAAGGTAAACTTTCATTCACCGGCGACACAAAGCACCCCACCGGATGTGTGTTTATAGTTGCGGCACACTGAACGAGGACGAGGACCTCAACCAAATCAACGCAAATGTATTTATTTTGGCACCGACGAACAAAACCCCAGCCGCCGCCCGGAAACGCCCGACTCGGCTAAGATGGCCCCCGGACATCGTGCCCGGCACCGGGGAAAATAGTTGGCCATCGCGAGGAGTCTTATCTCCCTCGCTCCCTATCTTACGCCGAACGTGATGCCAAGATTCCCGGTGAACCCGCGCAAGACGGCGAAAAGGGATAATTAGAATGATTGCCTCGGTGATGGAACGTTCCGCCGGCTTGATGATAAGTTAAGTAGAACGCCGCACGCGACCGGAAGGGAGGGTACGCGTGTTCCTTGCCGTGCCCCAAAGTTTCGCCGCCGCCGTGAGTGAATTCACCGCCCGGAAAGGGCTTAAGTTTTTGAGGGTCGCGGAGTCCCGGAATCCCGAGACAACATTACAACGTGGGGGGGGGGATCTTTCGGAGGAGGCTCCACATGAAGCTTATTTCGGGCCGAAAATGGCAGAGGGCGCGGGGCCAGAAATTGTTGGAGCCCGAGGATGCTGTGCGAACGTCCGGGTACGTGCCGCGAGGCGTGCACGATGTGAAAATTTAAACTTAATTAAAATTCTTCAATCGAAAACATTTTTCCATCGAACTCTCGCGGTATGATTCGCACGTTACACCTTCCGGAACGCTTTGCTCGGGTGTGTGTGTGCACCTGACGTTCGAAATTCCCGGCCAATTCGGGGTCTTTGCAGGTCGAATTTTTGGGCGCGATATACTAGATGGCGGCCAATTTCGATGATCCATCCGTCAACAATTTCGAATTCCTCGAATGCTCGAGTTGATCGAGGGTTTTATTGGATGCTTGGGAAGTATCTCAAAAACGGTGCAATCGATGTAAACGAGAAAATGTTGCCGCGATGGACAAAAATGTGGATAAAAAACTGAAAAATCAAACCACGCAAAAAATCCTACGTAAGCTAGAAGCGCGGTGGGATCGGCCCGGCGTGGTACACTATGATATGCATCCGATCCCCGTTTTGGCCACCGAACCCGCAGTCCCGCAGCGCAGTGTGCCGTTTTCCGTTTGCTTTCGCTTATAATTTCCAACTCTACCGCCTTCAAAAAACACGGCGAGAGTTTGTTAATGAGTGTACACAGCAACGGGCAACATTTTTGCGTGTGGCGGTGGCGGTGGCTTACCCAGTGCACGTATGCCATGTTTGAGCTGGAAGCTTGTTCCCGCTAGCCCCCACGGCCACCCCCTGCACGGGGTGGCCGTATCGTGATAATGGATGTAAACTTAATTAAAATTTTCCTCCCAGAAAGACTCGCGGCTTCGGGCGCGAAGAATTCGGCGGTCGGCAACGAGCGAGTTGCCTCATGTGGAGCCGCCGCCCGCCGGAGGCACATACCGAAGATCCAGCTGCTCGTGTGCATATGTTTCGCGTTATGATTTTGGCGGTGGCGACGGTGGAAGCATTTTTCCTTCAATCGTTTTCCGTTCGTGGAAAACCCCACGGCCAGTGTGTCGTCGTCTGTCTTTTGCACTGCAAGACGGAATCGGTTCCGAGCGATTGGTGCCCCGGGGCCGGGTGGTGGAGGTTGCACGGCAGGGTGACACTCAATTAGGCAACGGTTCCCGGAACCGGGACGTAACTCCTGTGATCCTGATGGCACACTGAACAACGACCAATGCCTCTGGGTGTGTGTGTGTGGTCTGTGATTATAAATTGTGCGTTAAGTTAGGGCGTTTTTGATCCTTCGGGTGGCAGGCTTTAGCGAGAGAGGGACAGAAAGCCTTAAGAAATTAATTCGCAAGGATGCGCCCGGAGTGCGGCCCGGAACTTCAGTGTGCTTCCCTTCGCGGCACCGTCCAAACGGCAAGTTCTCTTTCTTGCGCTTCTGAGCTACGATTCCCGGTACCCTCGACTCGCAATCGCCAGGAATTTCTCTCGTGAAAGATTCCATTGTGAAGCATTAAGCAATCGGTTTTAAAAACCCCCGGGGGCTGCGCAATCCATAGTCTTGCATTGCTCCCATTTTGCAACGCGGCTGCACCTGACGAAATTTACTCCCTTCAGCAGTATCCGCTTCTTGATGGCCGCCCACTGGGCGCCTTAAGAAGTGGTATTATTACCAAGCTTGGGCAGCTTAAAAAAAGTACAGCACCAAACTGCACCAGTAGAACTTTTTTGAGGCATCTCTTACGAACTGTGCGCTGCACGGTCGGTCTTGCGGTCTGCCGGTCCATCCGGCGGACGGGAAGCGCCGACGGGATCTCTCAATATTTCACGATCCACGGAATTGGAATTAATGTTGGTTTTGCTCGGTTGCGGTCCTCCTACTCAGCGGAAAGCTGAGCACCGAACCATTCGGCGGAGGACCGGCGTCGGATTACTGTTGAGCGAGGAAAATGAAAAGCAAAACAGGATCTCCAAGGACCTGCCGCTGCCCACTCCCGGTGAAGGGCTTTAAGCAACATTACTTATTTAAATCCCAATCGCCAAACTCGATGGAAATGGCTTCGGGAAACATCGGGGCCCAAGAATGGGTCCATGGTCCATCCGCGCGACTGCATCCGTGTTCGGTTGGCGGCCAGTCCTTTGCCATCACTAACCTCTTCAAGAGCAAGACAGGATCCCCCCCCAGGGGGCACTTTTTCCGGCTCGCCTCCTATTAATATGTCTTCCGTTCGGAATTTGGTGTGGAAACCGGAAAAATCCATACTCCATTAGGGTGGCCGGTTTCATTGTGCGTTCCCATTTCAAACGTCAGCGCGCCGTCGTTTCGATTTAACAATCCAACGATCCGAGAGGGTGAGCCGCACCGCGGACCGCACCTTTCCGACCGACGGATGGAAGTTGTGGTCCCGCCCGGTCGCGCTTGGTTTAAATATTTTAATGCTCATGCCGGGCCGGGGCTCGATGATGTACTCGTTAAAACCCTTCAAGCAGTTCGCCCGTTCGCTCGCTCGCTCCGATGGTAAATCTTTTGCTCCGATGCATACGGCGGTGGGCTGCTTCAGGAAGCCGCACACTAGGCGGCTTACACACACACACACGGGAGGAGCGCGGAACGTCGCCGCATTAATTCTACCTACGTGCGGCTTATCCGGCCACGGTTCGCCGACTTGGTACCTACGATTAATGTTACTTCAATTGAATATTTAAAATTCAATTTGCGTTCACCGCGCACGACGCAGGCAGCGATGGCGCAGCGTCAGCGACAAAAGGCCGTTTGGTCGTCCCCCGGGAGGGCTTGGCACGCGCGGAGCGATGTGTACTTTGTTTCCGCAAACTCCAAACTGTTGCCTGCGACCTCGAATTGTACTTTTTTTCCGGGCCGGTTTTCAGCGAGGCCCTATTCGCTCTCCTTTCCAGCTCACTCTACCGGTAGAATTAAGCCCTCCGTTCCGTGTGGCGCGTACGCCATCCATATATTTCCATCGACAGACCGCGAGGTCTTTCCGTTGCCAGGTTTCACCAGGGAGCGACCGAGAGCAAGAGGCACCTCGAAACCAAGAACCCTTCGAGGAACCGAAAAACGGCACGTCGAATGCGGAGGGTTAAACAAAATAAACGCGAAGCTACGGAATTGATCGTTGCAACGAAATTAAACCACAATTACTTTAGACTCGGCTGGCGCGGCTCTGTGGCTTTCGACGTTTCCTGGGCGCCGTTTATCTTTCCCTGTTTTCCGCGCGGAATCAGAAAAAAAATATTAACCAACCTCGGGGCCGGAGGCTGAGCGCGCGTGTTGGTTTGCATAAGTTTATGGTTTAAATTAAATTTTCCTGACACCGCAACGGCAGGCCGAGAGTCGGCCAATCGTGTGGGTTCCCTGCGGCGGGTAACGTCACAAAGTGGCCGAACGCGCTGGGGATTTTTTAAAGAGCACAAAAATATTGGTGGGCTCCTGAGTTAAGATCAGCTGGCTGGTGGCGCGGTGCACGGCCTCACGGAGCTACTTACTGATGATTAATGTGGAACGATTTCGCTTGTCAACGCTTCGTTCAATAATTGGTCTCGTCGGCCCCCGAATCTTGAAACTACAACCCGTCCGGTGCGGCACCCGTCGACACTGGCGGCGAAAATGAAAAAGGACTTTCGATATGGTCCACACTCTGTCACCAGAGAGACCCCCGCCACCCCCGGAGTCGCTGATTGGCCGTTTCTGGCGCCCCTGCAGGACCGCCTCCATTTATCTCAATTACTTTTTAGTGGAGCGAAATTAAACTCATTTTGCAATTTGCTGCTCCGCGAGTAATGGGACAATAAAATGGGAAAACTTCGTGCCCTGGGTGCGATTCCGGCGTCGTTCGAGGTTCGAAGAAGGGAAAACATTAGCATCCCACATTTGCCTCTCTCTCTCTCTCTCTCTGTGTGTGAGTGTGTCACATCTTGGGCGCTCCGGAACTGGGGACGATGTGGCCCGCGCTCGCTCACTCGATTATGTTACTTCGTTTAAATTTTTCCGTTCGCTATCGCACCACCATTTTCTGTGTGTTGTCTCTTTATGCTACTTTACTTATCAGACCTGGCCGCGGCCCAAGTAACCTTCGACCTTCGTCAGGGCTACGGCCTGCCGCAAAACGGAGCCGCGACGCACGACAACCCCGTTGACGATGATGATAAGACGTTCTTCGTGCGTAATCCACGGCCGCCGCGTCAGTAATGAGACCGCGAGCGTGGGCGACCGCGCAAAAGGCCCAAAAGTGCCACCGACGGCGACGAGCATTGTAAACTGTCATTGTAGTACACGTTCGGATGAATAAATTAGAGTGTCGCGCCGGGCCCCGCGAGCCTCCCGCATATACGTCACTTCCTTCCGGAGGATGGCTTTTCGGGGGATTTTTATGCTACGGCAGTGGCTGGCATATTTTATGCAGATGATTGTTGGCAAAAACCGGGCCCCAGCGAGCGAGAGAGTATCCGAGATGATAACAATGTTTCGCGTGCCGTGAGTTGGCTGTTGATGATGCCTTCCTCGTGCTGCTGCTGGCGTCTGCCAGCTAACGTTTAACAAATGGAGATTGAAGCACTTTTCTTCCGAAAGCACGCAAGGGATGAGCACACATTTTAGCCGCGCGGAAGCCTTTGATCACGGCAGAAGTCATCGGTGATTCGGCACGAAACGAAGGCGCAAAGCAAGGATTCAAATGAACGTAAGTGCGCTCGTACCGGAAACTTGAAGACAAATTGAACATTGATCGTGAAAGAAAAGCGGAAGAAACGCCCCAAAAAGGCCATTCGTACGCCGAACCCCGAGCACAAAACACGATGTTCTCCGTAAAAATTGGTCGTGCCGGAAATGGTTGTGCGAAGTTAAGTTGGCAAACGGGTTTTGGTCCTTCCCGTTGGTTCGCTTTGTTTTGGTCCTCCTCAACGGCAACTTTACAGGGTTTTAGAAAGAGGTCACAAGTAATAGACTCCGCGAAGGCGGCCTGGAAAATTGAAGAACCGATCGACTCTGGTCCATCCTGGTGACAAATTGGGGTCCATCCTCGTGAATCAAATCAAGGAGTCCATTGCAGGTCCACACTGCTGCTGAACGTTATTTCAAAACTGCAGTTAAACCGTGCTACGAAACGGACACCATTTTGGGTGCCATCCTCGTCCGTTACGCTCCTTTGTTCCGTCGCGAGTTTGGTTGCCGATGACAGCGTTCTGATTATCGCCCGACCGCACAAATGACCGTATGCAAATCATGCTGTGCGCGTCTCTTTTAAAGGAGTACCGCCAAAGGCCACTCCGAATTCGAAGTGCCACTTTCGAAGTGTCCTTTTTTCGGGCGTGTCAGCGTTGAGAGGTCAGACAAGATTGCTTTATTATCGGGGCGAGCCAAGGCTTGGGTTCCGATACGTTGGCCGCCGTTTGTGGTCCACTGGGCTGGGCAATTTGACGCCGGAAAACGATACGATCGCGAGCACGCGTTACAAGTGCTGTGCTTGTCCACGATCTGGGCACGGAACGTCTCGCAACGAGACACGATTTAAGACACACAATAGTTCACATCTTGAGTTGCCTTTTTGCCGACTGCAATATCTTTAATATTCAGCGCGCCGTGGGGATGGGATAAGATTTTTACGGCGTCGGAATCTACGACTACGACTTTAAACCTTACAACAGCACGTAGAGACGTAATTCTTCAACACAACACGGGCTGCGGTTGGCAGGCAGCGCGGGAGCGACCAGTGAGCAAAAAACCTCGTAAATGCAACCATAAAAACGATCGCTTTGTATCGCTGCTGGGTGGGGCGGGCACACTAGCCGGGAGACCTAGGCGGGAGATTGGCCCTTCAGCCATTGGTCCGACCAAAGTTTCGTCCGTGTTTTGCATACGTAACTGGGCAATTGGCGAAAGACATGTGGCCGACTTGTGGCGGCGGCGGCGGCGGTTCGGACGGTTCGGTGTGTTTTGTTGTCGGACCCGATGCTGTCGGTAGCTACAACGTGTGGCCACCGTCGACGCTGGCTGCTGCGGAGCTACGGTCTGTAGACCCAGAACGGCGGCCAAAGAAATAAAACGGCAACGGCCCGGGGCCCGAGGCCCGCCCGGGGAAGAAAACAGCTTCCATTGGGTGGAAAATTGCAACATGCACCACCAGCCAAGCGTTGACCTCGCACAATGAATGTTCACTCACATGGAAGTGAGGCAAACACACACACACACACACGGGCGGGAGGGCCAGGATTAGCGCTCGGTTTAGCTGGAGCACCTCACTGGAGCGGCCAGTCTTGGAACGGGGCCAGCTGATTAAAGGACGCACAACGGTGCCTCGCTTGGTGCCCAGGCGAGACGGACTTTCGCCGCAGAAGGAGCCGATCGGAGCCATTGCCTCGGGCTTTAGTGCCGCTGCAATCGATCGTGAGAAAATCGAGTGCGGAAAAAAGCGGTGGCCCATCAAATACACATTATCCAGCTGCGCGCCGTTCTCGTGGATCTTCGTTGTTTTTTAACCCGGTTTTTTTGCTAAATACTTTCCGCGTCTCTCTCGCGTGTCTGCTTGCCCCCTCGCAATCGCATTACCGACAGGAGCGTAATTATGGACAAAGATCCTCGCGTCGCTCATTTCCGATTACAGCAACGGGTACGGATTTTTCATTCCTTCGAGCACGGGCACACTCACGTCACACGGCGGTCACCGGGCACAACATTGTACAGCCCGATCGATTACGCATCTATCGGGGCGCCTCGATTCTCGCTAGAGGAGGGCTAGACAGTAGCAGCGAGCTAGCGAACGGAACGAGCGAGGACTCCGTCGCCTTCCTTCTCGCTCTCTCACAAGCAGGACCTCCGTCGCCGCCGCAGGGGGCGGAAGGTTGGAGGTGCCGCATGGTAATCATATCGGAAGCGAACGGGACTGAATATTCATGAGGCGATTGCGAACGGAGATTATTTGATCGATCATTGTTTCGTTTGGCTTTCCGGTTAGCACGGACGTGTGTGTGTGTGTGTGCGTGTGGGTGCGATAGCAGTGTGCCGCCGGAACACGGGTCGATAGACCGCATGCGTGTGTGTGTGTGTGTGTGCATCGTTAAACATGTTTCATAAGGGCATCGTATCGCATCATCCTTTCACCGACCTCAAGACCCTTCTCGAAGCTTCGAGGCTGATGGAAAAACTATTTTTAATTACATGTGTTTGTCCGTGTGCCGGTGAGCTTACATTATATTTTTCTCGCAAAACAGACGGGGCATTGTTTTGTATTAATTTGTATATAAGAATGTTTGGATGGCAGCTTTGCATACCAATCCATTCCATCCAAAGGCTAGATGGAGGCGCCTGGTGCTGCGTTCAATTGAGTGCTGTAGACACAGGCATCTAAATTACATTCGCATCGGCAGGTGGGTCCCTACAAATGCATCTCAGATTAATTGCATATCGGGGCCGCCGGGTGCAGTGTTTGTACAATGCACACACACAACACAATACACTTCGCAGCGCAACATCGATCAGCACAAACAAAAACATCCCTTCCCCCCACGCGTGTCTGGGCGGGCCACTCGATCATAAATAATTTCCCAAGAAGAAGGTCCTTCCAAGTTAAAGTCAAGGCAAGAGGCACTTGAGGATGTCCTGCGTGACACGCGTGCTACTAATGCGCGTTAGCCACAAAATCAGACTCGTCCTGGGGTTGATAATTACAACCACAGCCAATGGCGGGACGATAAACGGCACGGACCTAACCTAAACACAGACACACACACCGAGTGAGCATCGTGCCCGTCGTCCGGATGTCGTCATCCGGGGTGCGTTTGTTGCGATTATTTATTGATGCCATTAAAACCGACTGCAACCGACTACTACAAAGTTGCACCACAAACACACACACACACATGAGAGCGCCCGTTGGCCGGGCTGTTGCTATAGGCTGCAGAAGGCTCTCTATCGATCGGTGGGGCCAGCTGCAACAACGAATTATTTACGATCGTACACGACCCACCCCGAAAACCGTTGTTGGGTGCTCTGGTCCGCCGTCTGGTGGGTGGCTTGTAAAACTCTCTATCTCTCTCTCGCTTTTCGACACACACTCTCTCGCTTTATCCCTGCCGCTGCCCTGGGCATCTGAGTTTTGTTTCATATAGCAAACCATATAATGTGTTGCATAAGTTTTTCTGTTTTTCCCAACACCACCCCACAACAGCTGCGTGTGGATCGCGTGTGTGTTCCTGTGATGGGATTTATTAGAGCGGGGCGCATTGTTTATGTTGTTGGGCTTAGCCACCACACCACAGTGAGTTGATTAGTGAACTATGCCATGGGTGGACGTGGGTAACATAATTTGCAGACTCGCGAGCCACTCGCGAGGCCTTCAACTGACTGCGCGTCGGCACGCGCGTCGGGAGGTGATTGAGAAAAGTCCTGCCCAAGTTCCCAGGTAACCGCTACTCACCGGTCAGCTGTTCGATAAACGTTCGTTCCTCGACTTCGGCCGTGTTTGTTGGAGTTTCGCCGGACATCGCTATCGAGCTGAGGCCGGTCCACGAAGAGCCCAGTCGGGTGCTGCTGCAGCTCGTCAGCATCCTTTCGAGACTGCTAGGGGCCGAAAAGTGATTGCTGACGCTTCCACCCGAGCCCGACTGCGGGTCCCACGGCGAAGGCGCGCTGATGGTATCGCCACCTTCCGACACCGGTGGGCCAGCATAATTATGCCCGGCCGCTGTGGGCGTCGAGCGGGCCGAGGAATCGTCGAGATACTGGATTTGCCGCCTGGAGAGCCGATGGATGGCGTGCAGCTCACTTTTCACCTGGCTGATGTTCGAGTCCTGAGCCTTCAAAATCATCTGCAGAGCGAGCCGATTGAAAAGCGAGGTGACTTAGCAACGGCGTGGCTGCGGTATGGAAATTGCTCCACGAAACATAAAAATACCTCCTTTCGCTCGTTAGCGACTGTTAGCGCCGTGAGCCGCTTCTGAAGTGAGTCTCGCTCCCGTTCGACCGCCCGTAGCCGGTGGCGCGCTTCCTTGAGCTTGCGGTTCTGGACGCTGATCAGCTGGCTTTCCAGATTCTTCCAGCCGTCGAGGGCTTCCGTTAGCTGGGCGATTTTTGCCTCCAACTGTCGCTGTTGTTCGGCGGCGGCCTTCAACCCGTCCGTTACACCGACGGTGCTGCCGGCGAGCGCCAGTTGGTCCTGCGCCGGAAAAGGGGAGTGGGGAAAAAAAAATTAAAAGCAGCCGTTTGGTCCCCGAAGCTCGAAACGACCTTAACGGCCGACGGCCGAGGCGTGATGAGTTAGTAATTAAAAGGAAGTGATAATTATGCGCGCTATACGCTGAGCGTAGTCCGTTGGCCGTCCTTTCCGACATACCATCCGCCCGATGTGGCCTTAGACGCCCGGCCTCGGCCTCGAACACAAACACAATTATCGTTTCCATAACCTCCACGCTCGACGGGTGTCCACGTCGGTGGTGGGGAGCGATACCCCAGCTTGTTCCCGCCTATTCATCACTCTCTCTCTCTCTCTCTGTCTGTCTGGTATCTGGTCTCTCTGGACTTTGGGTCAACAGCGTGCGTCTCGGTAGGTGATTAGTGCTGCGGTGGCCATGAAACCGGCTCCCGGAAGCTCAGCAGGAATCAGACGAGCCGAGAGTCCAGGATCCCGAAACCCGAAGACACCGCCCTGTGATGCGCTGGCGTCAGCGATTGGATTCGGAGCCACTGGTTTCGTTGTTACACTGAGTCAACGGTTCCGTCGTCGGACGCGCCGTTGTCGTCGTGTCAGCTAAACACCCGGCTGTGGAGATGAGCCGGGAGCGGTGTCCCTTCGCCCCGCCCGGTTGATATTTCTTATTTGACAACGTAATTGCGTGACCGAGCCGGTTCCCCGGCGATACATCGTTGTTTGCAGGCAGGCTAATGCCACGCCTTGTGCACTGGCTGGCCGGTGGCCGGTGATGGGATACGGGGCCGGGTGGCCCACTGTGTAATTACTACAATCAATCAATGTGTGTTTTATCAGTTGAACGTGTCCTGCGGTTAGTGGTTGCACATTACCATCGAACGTGGTAATGGCAATTTAAGCAACAACCGAACCATCCTGTGCTGTCCAGCACTCTGCTGCCGCACTCTGGAGCACCGACATCAATTCTGCTGACCCTCGCTCTGACCAGAGTGAGAGGAAGACCGCAAGATAGATGGGTTGGCCCACAAATGATCATATAATTTTCTAAATTCGGAACCGTCTGACCGCCCTGACGTATATTTATGGCCATTTTCGGTCAGGAGGTGTACTTGTCAGGCTCGATGAGCCTCGAGCAGAGCGTATCAAGCATCAAGCGGAGAATTGGTGGGGTTTTTCTATTTCTTTCCCACCTCAAGTTAACAGGATTAAGAGTTACCGGTCCGGCTGGCTCCGTTAACCCATTCTGACTCGCGAAAGTGGCCACCCTTGGGCCGCTCTGTCACTTCACGCCAACCGTTAATTATTCTTTCGACGTTTCGATGGGTGTTTTGACTCAAAGTTTTCCAATTTCGCCCCGTTCGGTCGGCCCCGGCGCATTTCGCAGTCAATTGAGAGAGACCGTTGAGATTCAGAAAAGACGTTGAGTTGGGTCGGATTGGGTGCTCCGTAAAACATTGATTAATTAATTTATCGACGGATGAGCCCCGGAACGGATGAGTCTGGTTGGTTGGGCGGGCGACTCACTTTAGCTAACAAGATTCCCGGTACGGAGCACCGGTCTTCGGTTCTTTAATATTTGCCTTGCCTATGGTGCCTCAGCTAATATTGTTTCCACTTTTCCCCCCGCTCTTTTCTCCTTCCCAGGTAAGCAACGGCCAGCGGCCAGGTGAAGCCGTGGCACGGAGCCGGCGCATCGAGGTATGCAGAACGCGAAACTTCATTTAATGGATGCAGTTTTATTTATCGTCCCTCGTTGGCTCGATTTAATGCAACTGAGGCACAAACGCGGCTCGCTGTGGCGCTACATCGCGATGTAGATAATCGGGCAATGAATAAATTGTGTGCAGCTTCGTTTCGTTTTTTTTTCCTCCGGTCTTTCTGCTGACGTTATTGGATCTGACCGGTGCAGCCCGAGCGCGTCGGAACAACGTCGGAGGTTCTGGCGTTCTGGCATAGACAAAAAAAACCGCCACAAACGATGCTCGGGAAATCCTTAGCTTGTCGGAGAGCTGTGTCGGATGCAAAGAACTGGCGCCGCCGGATCGCTCGGCACAGCAGAACCGAGGGAATTGTAAAGCGTGCCGTAATCCGGACCGGATAATCTTGCCGAAGCGTTAAATAAGCCCCGGGCCGGCCAACCTGCTTTAGGGCGATCACGGCTCATCGGGTGGCTCACCCGGCGGGTGGCGCAATGCACCGTGGCGCGTGTGAAATTAAATTCGCAAAAAGTCAAAAAAGACCCCATCTTTCCACCTTCGGGTGGATCAGAGCTTAACTTGCGGACCGGTAGGTGTCCGAACGCGGACGAGCACCGGGCGTATGATTAATTAGGGTGAAATTATTTATAGAACAAAATGGCCGGCGTGGCGTGTATGACGAACAACGACAAAAATCGTCCGCAGCGTAAGGAAGCGCCGGACCAAAATGGCGGCCAAGATTGGCCGCCACTGTGAAGAAACTAATTACCTGCAGATAATTAATCTGTTCGTTTAGCCGGACCGTTTCCTGGGTATGGCGGACGAGCTCTTCGTCCCGGTCCTGCGCGAGCCGGTCACAGTTACTGAAAAGTGGAGCGCAAAAAAAATGGGAAAATAATTATTATAATTGTGACTGTGGAAACTCACTTTTTCCATCTTCGCCGCTCGGTCAATTTATGTTTGACCCCTCCGGGCGTCCGGGACACTGAAAAAGCTGGCGACAACACACGTGCGCCAGCGGTCTCTGTCTGAGGCTGTGTGTGTGTGTGCGGAGCGAATTTGTGAGACGAAGTTTGACAAATGGAACGAACGAACAAACAGACAGGACCGGGCGGACCGGTCCCAAACCGGAACCGAGACCGGAACCAATCTTAATCAGGCGCCTCTAGAGCACGGGCTCGCCGATCATCTTGAGACGCTGCTTTCTTGAACTTTTTATGAGTTTGTGTGTGTGTGTCTGCGTTGGGCCTGCAGGTCGTTTATCAAAACTCGGTGGCGCTAGTGGCCCGCTTGGTGGCGCCAAAATAATGGCACCCAATTGGGTTGGCAAAAAAGGCGTCCCAGAAATACGGGAACGTAAATAAGAGATATTTCGTCGATGTATTTAATGAGACGATCCATTTAGAGTGAGCGCAAGAGAGACAGAGGACGGACGATGGACGATGATTTAATGCTGGCGATTAATTTGAGACCTTCACATTTACGCGTTTCTAGGTGGAGAAGAAAACGGGACCGGAAAGGATGTCCTTCGCTCTCTCTCTCTCTCCCACTCACTGGCGCACTTCGGTGCTTCTGCCGAAAAGGAAAAGATTAACGGAATCATTTAGCGATCGGCTAAAGTATCCCGCGGGACCGGAACGAAACAAAAAAGCCCAGCCACACCAAACGACGATACGGGCGACGGCGAAGAGAGTTGTGCCTGCCGCGCTAATACACAGCTTTTTGCTGTGCTTATCTCTGGCGAGGCCGCCCACAAACCCACGGACCGGAAACGTACCCGGAACCGATCGTCCTGGATGGCCGGGAACGGATTTCACCGGAAGAAAATAATGGCGCCCGTGCCCGACTCTAATGAGCCATGCAGGCTCGCCTCGAATCAAACGGAACCAACACACAGACACACAACAAAGACATTGTCTCAATATGGACCGACCGGTCGGCCGCCGGGGGGGGATGGTAATTATACTTACCAGCATTTGCCGTCGTCCTGCCGTCCTGCAGTCGCTGCTGCTGCTGCCGGTTGGTGTGTCTGGAACACGAGAAAAGAAAATTATTTATTTAGCCTGAACAAACTCGGAGAACTCCGGAACGCGAAACAATAAGGTGCCGATTGCCGTGCTAGAACGGTAATTAAAGGTGTTTGTGTGTGTGTGTGTGTGCGCAACTTTCCCGGCAAAGGCTTTCGGGGGCCGAGGGCCGTCTGACAGATTCCGCAACCAATTCAACCGGTCCCCTGATTTGGTATTGTTTCGTGTGCCGCCGGCAAAGGACTGCCGGCGTCGTACGACTTCTTGACTTACAAATCATTCTCTCCAAAATACGTGCGTACGTCGTCGTCATCGTCGTCGTCGTCGGTGGCGGCCGCTTGGAGTGATTTATAGCACACAAAATCACCACACACACACACACACAGGCGCGTGTCATACGCTTCCGTTCGCTCGAAACGGAACCGGGTCGGGCCTCTGATTACTTTACCCCGGCCAGGGCCAGGATTCTTAACCATTACTTCCTGAACTAACCGGAGCCCCGAGCATCTCACAGCCCAGCCGAAGGAACCATCGATCATTCGTGTGACAAAATATATACGATAATATATGACTTTTGCGCCGGGCCAGAATCTCGGGTGGTCCCCAGGAAGATGGTCCCGGCTCCCGGAACCAAATGGGCTTCCGGAGGCCCGGGCCTGCGATCCTGCGCGTTTCAGAACCGGTGGTGCCGGTTTTAAATCATTTATGAAACGCCAACAAACGGCACGTCTTTGACATCTACACCCTGAGGGGAGGGGCCTGAGGTGTTCCCTGGACCTTCCAGGTGTTGCCCGGATTTACGACCCCGGGCGGTGGTTATGCAAAAAAAAGCGTTGGACCCGCCCCCAGTCGGGCGAAGCCGCAGAAAGGGCGTAATATGTCGATGTTTCGAGAAATAATGAGTCCCTCCCTGGTGGCGCCGCCGCCTACCTGACGCTCCTGGACGAGGCAAGCCTGTCAAGCAATAAATCTAAGGCCAGAAACTTGTGCCGCCCGTACCGTTGTTGACTGTGACTGGCCTCCGGTGTAGCGCGCTTTTGGAAACTCGTCACAAACACACGTCACGTCACCGGTACCTGCGGCCTCCGGGAGAGCGTTCAGAAAGGGATCAATCACATCAAAGAGGGCGACGAAGGCGGTGAAAGTGGCCGCTTCGACAGCTGATGCCGAAGCCTCGTTGCTCGTTTGATTGATGCCCCCCACCAGAAAGGGCACCCCAAACACTATCGGCGGCACCGAACACCGGTCACGATGCGAAAATTATCGCAAGATTTATGACAACCTAATTTGCTTCATTTCCGAGCACTTTCGTGCACTTTTGGGTTGGAGGGGCGTCGATTTCTTCGAGCGGTTTTGTTTGAGACCGCACAAGGCTGATCGACTTGAAATTGGAACTCCACTCCACAGTAAAGCGCACCTTAGGCCTTAGGGAGACGCTGCGGATTAAGTGATTCAATATTTCAAAACAATCAATGGCCATTTGGCAGCTCGCAGCTTCCGGGCTCCGGCGGCTTATCGGCGAACCGTGTGGGGACCGAAGACACTTGCGAAGCCAGGGCCGGATTATGTGTGGAGAACATTTTCACCGACTCATGAATACCGGAAGCGACCCTCTTCTGTGTCTTTGCTGTCGTTTTTGCTGTCGATTGTTGTGCTGCGCCATAGAACCGGCGAAGGATTGAATTTATCCGCTCCTGAGTGCCCATAGAGGCAGAGGGGGGACGTTCGCAAATGGACGCAATCGCACGGGGGATGCTACCCGAACAATGGAGCCCACTTGGGGCACTCCGAGCGAAAGGGCTCCAAACTTCCCGTGTGGCAAGAAAGGGGGCCTGTAAAATATGCGGCCACTAATATCGCCGGAGCCTCCGGTGGAGTGTTTTGTGGGGGGTGTTCCCATAGCTTGAACCCCTTCGCAGGGGACCGATTCCGGGCCACCGATAATCGGAAGAAAATTGAACTTCAGCCGGCGGACGGGCGGACCCCCGTTTCGACTTTAAACTCTTGCGAGCGCTTCGATAGGTGGTCGAGGACCCTTCAAACTTCTCGATCCGGGAGGTTGACTACTGCGGGCGGGGTTGTTGCGGGCGAGACATCCCTACGGATCCGTCGGACCCAGAAGAATTATTCCCCATAATGACACACACACACACACGTAACGCAACACAACAGCGGGGCCGCCAGGACGAAAGTTTCGACTCGTGGCGGCGTTTGCGGTTTCTCAGATGTCGCACATCCAGGGGTCCTTCCCAGAAACTTGCTCGACGACGGCACGGTGCCACAAAAGCAAGCGGGTTTCGCGAGGCCAGCGCACTCCAGGCGGCCCGGGACGGATTCAAGGCCGAGCCGGGTGTAGTGTTGTGGCTGCCAGTGCCTGCCCACGACCCCCCCTTCCTGTTTAGCCGGTCCAACCCGAGCGCACTCAAGCCGGGCCGCTCATGAACCTACTCGACTCGAGGTTGGCTACCGGACGGACGGATACATAAACTCCTGGCACATATTTATCGATCAATTGTGGATGTGGATGGAGCTCCAGATTGAAACGTTGTTACCGCCACCGCCGCCACGGCCGACGCCGACGCCGTTATTGCGTTGTTAACTTTGGCCAACAGCGTGCAACGGGTGTTACGGTACTTTGCAACCTCCTTGACTCGCGCGGCGACTCGCGGCGCCGTGGTGTGTACAGTCATTGACGAGCCCGTTTCCGTGTCTTTTGTTCTGGCCGTTGTTGTAGAGAGCATGTTCCCGAGTTCTCAAGTATTTTCTGCCCGCACACACACACGCTTGTGTGTGTGTGTGTGTGGCAAGGACAAACTGGGCGTCCGTGAAGAAGGAGTGAAGAAAAGTTTGTACGCGTGTAGCGTGTGTGGTGCCGCGGCGGCAAAGGCTAAAGTGCTATCAAGGCACACGTGCTCTCAAGTAGCCCTCACCACTCAGGCGGCCCTTCTCGTCCCGGGAGCCCTAACCCCTCTCTCGTTGGAACGTTGTTGGGAGCCGCTTGAAGTATTGACGAAAAGTGATAACTTTTTCCCAGAAACTTTCCGCCAACAACAAGGAGCCAGGAACGGTGTCGGGCCAACAACAACGGGGCTCGCGAAGCCCTTGTCCGGAGCCCGACTCCGAAACGGAAGCTTCCGCGCGGGTGCCGCCGGGGATTGGCTTCATGCGATTCCCCGAAGCTTCCGCCGGGTTGCGGATAGTTGGGGCCGGGTCGGCGGACCCTTTGGGCATACCGCCGGAACCCAGCCCCGGTCGAAGATAAATGTTTATCGATTTCCGACAGCCAAACACGGGGGGGGGGGGGGGGGACAGAAAGCGGGCACCACGGCGACGACGAAGCAACTTGCGGACCGGGTACTGCCCGGGAATGGGCTGGGCGTCTCCGGGTCGAGCCGAGCCAGGCCGGGGACGACGCCTTTGTGGCCTCCCTCGTCGCCCCGGAAAAAAGCAAGGATATTCCATATTTTGAGCGGTAATAGGCTTCCTGAAGCTGTTTACATAATTTAGGGGTTCCCTCTTCTAGCCCGGGGCAAAGTTCCGGTGGACCGGGCTACTAGTTGGCCGGGATGCATAACAACATATATCAGTCCGAGTGGCTCGCCAGGCTCAAGGCTACCGGCGGCCACATGCAACATGCTGCGGTGTGCCCGAGGCTCGCCCGCCTCGATCGATCGATTGACTGCTGAGCAGTTCCCGGGGCAGCCATTCCTGGGACTGAGCGACTCCGACTTGGAACTCTGTTTGCACCGAGCAACGTGAGGTGGCAGGTAGGGCGCCCGAGGAGAGCTCGGGTATCAAATGGCGTACATGAAGTACACGCGGTGCGTTTGATTAATTGATTGGATAGTTAGAAGCCATTCCGGAACGCGAATCGCAGCTGTCCTAAATCGGCCGTAACTGGGCAAATCCCATCCCGGCTCGGCCTCTTCAAGTCCTGGCGCGACTTGATGCGCGGGTTTCATTTTTCAAGCCCCACCCGAGTTACGCCCGGCCCCCCCTCCGACCAAAAACCGCCCCCGAAACGATGGGGCTGGGCTGCACGTGGCAGTCATCACGGCCAGAGAGCAGTAACTTTGCCAATACACGACGGCACCAGCGCCCGGCCCGGGGGGGTGCCCGAGCCGGGCGGCGGCCCAACTTATTGGGCGAAAGTCATTCGAGGGTGCAAATGGGCAAAACTTCCTGGAAATAATCGACTAAATTACAAACCATCACAACCACGCACCACGACGTCGGGCCAGGCGAAGGCCCTCCAAAGCCCGTGGCCATGGGTCCGGGCTCGGGCCCGGGCAGTAAATGTCAGACACATCCTGATAAACTTGCATCGTTTATTCCCAGCGGAAAGTTCTGTTGGGCTGCGGGTGCGCTTTATTTTCCTTCCAAGTTGGGCCAGGCCCGGGCCGGACCAGAAGCATCCGGGCCCAAGCAGAATCGGAACTCGTTGGGTGAAGCCACACACCCACACGGACGCTCAGGAGTCGATAAATCGATAAATCAATTATTTTAAAATATTTTAACTACAAATCAAGCCGTCGGTGGCGATGCGATGCGATTTCGGGCCGTGAGCCATATTTTTACGCCGACATGGCCGGCGCTCGGCCTGCTGGCCACAAACGTCAGCGCACTGTCCATCCGCCTGTCCGGACGCTGTGCCGAGGTCAGCCCGGCCGTCAACAAGAAGTGGTCGGCCGGTGCAAAATTCGAGCGAATGGTGCAAAAAAACCGGGCCGCAGCCGTACTTTAAGGCAGACGAACTCGCATCAGTTGCTAATAATTCATCCCGTCATTATCATCGCCCCATCACTGGCCGGTGGGGGGAGGGGGTGGCCGGAACGCCGGTGTTCCGACTGACGGGCGAATGAAAAAAGAATGCCACTTCCGGTGGGCAAAAAAGATCTCCGGCGACGGCGATTCCTTAAGCGGATTCCGGTTTGATGCATTTGCATTCGGAGCATTGCTGCGAAAAGGGATTTTTTTTCAATGCCGGAACGTTCGCACAAAACCCTGGGGTCCCATTGGCCGCGTCCGACTGGGGCCCGGCGTTGATTAAGTACAAATAATTTATTCTTCCCTGCGCTACTTAAGATAATTAACATTTCATTGTGTCGGTTCCGGCCTCCGACGCTCTCTCCATCTCTCCATCTCTCTCTCTCTGTCGGTCTGTCTGTCCCTTTTTGATGTGCGAGGATTGTGTACTTTTAATTTATAATTCTTTCTCTTTTTGCTCTACTCTTTATTTCAATTGTAGTAATTTAGAGGGATAGGGCTTTTTGTCTTGTCTAAGGCACTCCTAAGAGGATGTGGAATTATAACTTTCGCCTCGTCGCGCCGCGCCACGTTACTTGGTGCGACGGACGGATAGCGACGACGCCATCTTGCCGTTGGTGGTGTGCCGGCAGTGTCAATCCGATTCGCATCCAGCCATTCTCTCGCTCTCGTTCGGGATAGAGCGAGCACTTGGAGTGTTATCTGCCCGGGCCGGCCGTGAATGCATTGAAGCATCGACATTAATGAACCAACCGTAGCCACGCGGGCACATCAGCCCGCCGACTGTTGAGAAGGACGAAAACCGTGGCGCAGCTCGAGCACCGGAAACTTTGCCCTCTCTAATGGCGCCAAGTTAACCAGGGCTTAATAAAATCATAAAATTAATTAGAATTGACTTCGGCCCGAGTGGCGACAAATTCTCTGCGGCATCGTTTGGGGCGCATGAACGAGTCGATGGCGGCAAATGTATGGGGAAAGTTTTAGCGATTCCAAAGATGCCACAACATTCAACCGCAGCCAGAAACCGATAGCCACTCTTGCCACCAATCTACATACCGACCCATCGCCGCGGAACGCTGAAGGTATTTGATACTGAGTTTATGGCGTAATTGTTGGGTTTGCGATTAATTTGGCCATAATTGACGTGAGGGGCGGGGGGGACTTCCAGAAGCGCAGAAGAACTCGGCACAGCAGTCAGCGATTTACGTATTCATCGGCGCGTTGTGCTGTGTTTCTAAGGACTTGTTTAATGATTTGTTTAATGGGCGGCGCGCACTTACCTTCGAGCTGGCGTCGCCAATTATCGTGGCGTCTGTCGGGTGTTGGCACTGGCGTTTGTCGAGCATCCTAACCACATCGGATATCTCGCTCATTTTCACTTCCCGCTTCGAGTGGTCTGCAACAAAGTAGAGAATGGCACCAATCAGGGGAACTAAAGAAGAACGTGTGGGACCCGGCCCCGGCACTGTGCCTGTCGCCGTAATCGTTAGCTGTTTAATTGTAATTATCTCCTGCATTTAAATATTGAAAAGGAGCGAAAAGACGCCCGACCGCCAGCAGGTGTCATGTTTGTCACTCGCGCTACACCTATAGAGCCGTAGCCTCTCCCGCCGAGTGACGTCAGACGTGTCGCCCGGTAAATACTGTCCCGGGACAGTTTACCGGAGGAACCAATTTTCTTCTTCTTCTGCCATTAGACCTTCTGCAGAAATCTGTAGTCGGCAGCCGTGCCCCGGCGCACCACTTTCCGGGAGCCGTTTCCCCGTAATTGCTGGGAAATTTCAAAACAGCAAACCAGCGGGAAGCGACCAGCGTTCCTGGCCACAAATAAAACCGCATCGAGCTCTACCGTAAGCATCCTTGGTCGGCCCCCGCAGGCCGCGGGGTCCAAACATTAGCCGGGCAATGTTTGCTGAGTGCCCGGTGCTCCCTCGCAGAACGGTGACGGCCGGCGATGGGTTTGGGTTCGGAAATTTGTTGTTCTTACATTAAATTGTAATTAAAGCGTGGCACGGTGTGCCGAGTCGTTTAAAATGACGTGATGACGACCCGAGCGAACACCCGGTGGAAGGTGGACGATGGATGCTGCCGGATGTTGTGGCGTTCCGGCGCTGCGGCTGTTTTGAAGTCGTTAGCCGACGACCTCCGAACACCGTCCCATCCTTGGTGGCCCGGCACGTGGAGGTCTCGTCCCTGTTATCTGACGGTGCTCGTATGCAGAAGGCCGTCGCCGCCGGCCCTGGGCGATTTGCATACTATAATGGAAGCTGAATTCAATATAATTATTTTTTAATTTTCTTCAAAAATGGAACCCAAGCGAAAGTCCTGATTTGTTGCTACGTTATGGCGTCACGTATCGCGTGATAAGTACTTATTGGTTTACCACGATCAACTGTCGCGCTAATCAGTTTTGGGGTCACATCCCTGCTCCGAGTGGTTTCGTAGACAAAATTGATTCTGAATAAAAACAAAACATGGATCGATAGGACTTTGCGATAGAATCCTTCATCAAGTGAGCATTGGAGCACTTTTCACGGACTTGCGATTTTCCAAGGCCAAACGCCCCCTGGGTGGGAGAGCCTACAGATCGGTGCTCCTTTTTTGCCGATGAAATTTTACTTGTTGTCATTGTTCTACGCGCTCCCCGTACTGAAGGTCCCCCGAATGACAGCCTGCTAAATTAATGATCGCTTACAAGTTAAGCAATTCATTCTCCTTTCCAATTTGCACGCAATTCTTGGTCGCCTAGCGGTCGGTGCTTTGTTGAGCCCTTGCGTCTTCTTCGTCGGTCGTTGCCGTTTGAACCTTCTTCTTGGGTTCTTCGGGCCCTCGACATCCATGTTTTTGCGAACGGACGACTAAACAGGCATTATTATTAACCTTCCGACCGTGACCGATGTTAATTGCGGGCGGCTCAAAATGAAGCCATCATCATCGCCGCCGCCTGACGGTTAAAGGTGAGCGAAAATTTTTCATGATCATTATTATTATTATCATTATGGATACTGTTATTGTTATTATTGGCAGCATTGCTTAATCACTCGGCGGCTGCCCGGGACAAAATCCCTTTTTTGAAAATTATTTTCCAACCCGATTAGTTTCCTGGCCCCCGGACGAGGGGACAGATATTGACATCCATTAATGTCAGCTGTCAGGTGGGTGACGGGAGCCAAGCTTTGCCGTACTGCCGTTACCTGACGCGGGGGGGGTCGATGTAGAAAGGGTTCAATATTACGGGGCCCTTAATTTCTGCTTTAGGGCCACTTTGGGCTGCGGTGCCCTGTGGCAGCGCCTGTCAAAGTGTTGCTCGTAGGACTTGAGCGAAGGGTTTTAATGGCTGTTTGTGCGTTGAAGAAATTACGAATATAAGAAACGCGTTTCTGATGGTGCCCTTGCTTGGTTCCTGGGGACGCACTTCTTCTGTGACTTCTCGGACGAAAACGTCCAGCGGTCGATTCGGCGCAACACCAGTCGAATGGGGACCGACAGATTTAGCCTCCGACAGATTGGTGGCGTCCGACTCGGAGCCCTGCCAAGGATAAACACGTAAATTCCTTGCGTGGCCGGCCTGTGGAGGTTAGTTCGCAATCAAAACAAAGTAACACGAATGCGAACTATTCCAATGATCGATGATTTGTCTCGGGTCAGGGATAGGGTTAAGCCCGAAAACACACACACACACACCCACATACCCCTAACTTCAGCTCGTCCACAAAACATGGCTAATCCCTTTCCGAGACCCTGGCCGTTCATTCCGTTGTTTTTCGGTTTCCGTGGATCGGAATGTGCAAAATTGAAAAATGGGACCAAAGGCCCCGACCGGACCCGGTCGGATCGGAAAATCGGCACCGAGGCAACAGCAGTTTGGATTCTTACATATCTGGGCTACCTGGGGCCGGGCCACGGGAATCATCGATCAGACCGAATCCTTCCCCGCATGACCGTGAACGGTGTTCCCCGGAACTAACAGTTAACGAAATCATCGTTATCTCGTTACTGGGAGCTGTCGGATATTTTGTCGGAGCCACAAATACCGCACCCCCCGGCGGGGGGCCTATTTTGGGGACGATTGGAGAGGCCTTTACCGTTGGCAGGAAATCGTTGGAACCGGACAGCATTCCGGTTCGGGGCGAAGGTTGCCGATCCCGGAATTCCAATCCCGGCGGCTGATTCGATCCGCCCACTTTCCCAGTTCCGCTTTCCAGGCCCCGTGATTGACGTTATCACCTCGGCTGGTTGGGCGGAGCTGGCCAGGAGAGGCTGGGTTTTTACCCACATCCCCCCGACCTCGCTGGTCTCGGGTCACCGAAGGCCGACGAGATGGCTCCGTCGTCGGCGGCCGGCAACATTTTCTAACAAACGTTCTTCCCTTACCTACGGTGGTGGTGGTGGTTGGCGGTTGGAGCCGAACTCCGGGGCAACTGCATCGCGGTTGGCCCCTGCCAGCGGCTGGTTTCTTGCCGTCCCGATTCAATGATCCCGACTGTCGTCTCGTTTGTGGTTGGCCCGCAACCGACACCGGATTGCCTCGCCGACCGCTGGCCACGACGGCTGTGGACAGTTTGCTGGCCGAGAGGTTTCGCAAATAGTCGGTCTTTTTTTTCACATCACTCGGGTTCATTATGCTGCAATACGAGAATGTAGAAAGAGGTGGCGGCGGTGGTGTCCCCGTGCCGTATACTTACGCGGATATCACGGGTTTTGCACGAGCACGGGTTTAAATTTGTACCAAAGCAATCAGCGTCTGTGTGCGCGCGACTACGGATTTAAGCAACTACCTCCATGGATACTTGGATGTTGCAGAAGTTGATCGGAGAAACTACACACTCAAAGGATGCTTGAGCGCGGGCGCATGGAGTCAATTCTATTTTTGAGTGGCCGTAAAACCCAACAACTTACTCCGACGAGTGATGTCGTCGGGGGTACGTGCACACCGCCCATACCTTGGGGTGCCACATCATCTTTGCCATAAAAAGGGCCGAAACAATGAAACCCATTTGGCGCGATGATAAAACAGCAGGCGCTGTCTTTTCTGTCTGTACCTCATAATCGTTACGATTACGTTATACGACGAGGCGCGCGCATCTCGCTCGGTGAGATGAGTTTCTGCGGGATGTCTGTCTGTCGGCCGGAACGTGAGCCACGTCGCGTGAACTGGCGCGAGAACGAGACACGCAATCCGTTCGCTCACGCCGCAATCCACGAAAGCAGCTCACCTGCGAGCAGTTTTCAGTCGGCGTCCATTGCAAGTAGTTCACTAGTCGCGCCGTCGGTCACGCTCCATTACGAGCCCTGTTTATAGTGCGACGGTGTCCGTCGGTCCGCGTCACGCAAGTGCCAACAATCCATCTCTTTGCAGTACTATTTTCATTCCTTTTTGTAAACTAAAACTCAAATCTAAAATCAAATACAGAAGATCGCGAAAGTGTGCCGATCAACAGATCATTCGTAGTGTGTGTGTGCGGCCCAAGTTTTGATGCAAACGTTGGCCGTGTTTTGATCGTGCGCTGCGGTTGTTTGCGTGTGTTCGGGTGTCAAAACGATCGCGCTCACGCTGGCTGGGAACCGGTTTTTTGCGTCGAAGAGAGCTGATGTGTGTGGCGTGCACTGCCATGATCGCTGATCGATCGAGTGGCCATCAGCTGAAATGATGCACGGCCACTTTGCGATGTGTTACCACATCTTTCTAAACAACATTGCGTAGACTTCGCTCCGTGACGCTCGGAAATGAAGGTGAGTAGTCATGTTTTCAATTGTTAGAAGATCTCGATAACAAGCCTGCATTAGCCCGTAGCAGATAATGTACAGTGGCTGTAAAAAATGAATGAAACCTTGACCCATCCAGCAACTGAATGGCTGCATAATGGTCGCTCCGTATCACGAGTGAATGAGAGCGTCTCATAATTACCGCGAGATGATAATGAGCAATGCGAGATCGCTAAGTTCACCCTCACACCCACAATGCTTCTTTCGTTCAATTAGTGACATCTTTACTCGCTTACAGCAACTTATCTAATTGTAGGTAACGAAGCGCACCGTGTTTGACTCGATTTTGAGTGATGTTCTTTCGCTGGTTAACCAACGAACGTCACTTGGAGTAGCTATCGGTTGGTTTGATGTTGATAACGATAACGACGCTCACCACGCGTGAAGAAGTTGAGACACTGCACAAACAATGCACACACAGACTGTTTGCCAATGCTAAGCACGTGCCAATGATTCGTTAGGTTGATCTTTTAAATCGACTCACTAATGAACGTAAGAATTACAGACGACCGCATCGCGTTGTCAGCAACAAGCGCAGTGGACATTATTTTTCTGCCACCATTTCCGTTCCGTCGCAGTGACATTGGTAATGAAAGGTTGTTTTATCGCTTTTAATATCTTTAATTACGGTTAATTAATTGATGCACTTGAGCTGCAGGCGACACCGCCGATATGTGCAACATTTTATGCTGCCTGGCGGTGATTAAAACTGGCAAATGCCGGCGTCCTTCATTACGCGGAGTGCCCGGTGCTGCTGCTCCTGGGGTGTGTGCATATGTTTTTATTTAGTCATTTGCTAATTTTATTTCTCACCGGCTGGCCATTTCCGGCACTACGAATATGGTGGCAATCGTTTGCAATATTTATTTAATTGCTTCAATGGCCCCTCCCGACGACCCACAGACACGTACACTCCCGTCGCCACAGCTGTCACAGTTGTCAAATTCGGTTAGTACTCAACAGCCCACAAATCGATGGCCGACGCACGGAACCCGTGGGTGGGATGCAAATTTTAGTGCCTGTCGAACCGACGCTAGCGCTTTTGTCGCTAATAAAACTCGTATTTATCGTGCCGATCATCGCCAATCCGTCACGTGGCAACTGACGGGCGGCGGCGCCCCGCCCGTTCCGTTCGTCCCTCGTTCCAGCAATGCTTAACAACGGTAATAACTTTCGCATAACTCCCGCCCGGTCCCGGGATGGCAGGATGGTCCCGATGGTACCGGGCGCGGATCGGTGCACGGTCGTTTCTGCCCTGCCGTTGACGAATTATTGGAAAAGTTTATTAGCATGTTTAATTATTTATCGAGACTCGCTAAAATTCCGTGCGACACATCGACCGCCCGCGCGCCCACGCCTTCTCCGTTGGAAGCGGAAGTAGACGGTTGCGTTACGATGGCGGCTCAACGTAGACCCTCGCGAGCGACAGTGTGGCTGGGTTTTTAGATTGAATTAAAATTATGTGGCTTCCGGTAGATCGCCGAAGCGGATGCAGTACCATCGGCTTACGGTCGTTAGACGGCCGCGTTCTCGTTGCTGCTCGCTCTCGGCGGCCAGGCTCGCAGGATACCAGGGATTATTGATTAGACAGTCTGTGACCCTGTGCTCGCCTGTGACATACGGTGGCCGGCGGTTGTTGAACTTACTGGCTGCCTAGCTCCAACACCTGGCAAAACTTTGTTTTCACGATGTAAAGCCAGCCCAGGACGTTGAGTGGCATGTTTTAGGTACCAGCCATCCGTTGGACGCATGTGTGTGGCGTAAAATTAGTTTGGCGACGAGCGTCAGGCCCGACAGCTTGATCCCGAGGCCTAACACTGCCCGAGCTTACGATTTTCCTCCAGCCGGCTCGGCTCACAAAAGCCGTGCTGGCAACAAATTGAGTTCGAAATTTTATTTATTCGCCTGATTAAAACCCGTTTCGGGGAGCTGGGTGGAAATAATTTGAGCGTCGCGAATTATACGACCCCGGATCGGGCGGCTCGGGTATGGGTCCAAAAACAGGCATACGATTTGGCAGAGCCGAACCGAGCGCGTTGGTGAATTAATTCAATTTGGGCTTTATTTACTTCAAATTTGGCAATTTATTGCCCGGCTGGAATTAGCAACCGTGGAGAACCTGGGGAGGACCTCGGGAGGACCTGCAGCCGACAGGCCGTCATGTCGTGTGCCCTCAAATTAGATATCGTTCGATTCCGGAAGTGCTTAGGAGCTTTCGATAGCGATGGTGTGGCTTCATTACACAAAGTTTCATCGGCTCGGTGCGGCCGGTGCGCCAGTTGGCCCACGTTGGCCGGAGCATGGGTGAACTAGCATTTCATGGACACGATAATGACTTCCAACTTAAGCACTTTTAAATTCCTCCCCCACTTTAGGCGTGCGCGCGTTGCTGCACGTCAATCGTGTTAAGCTAAATTAGTTAGTTAAGCTCTTGGGTGGAAAATGCAGCCATTTTGAGATTGGAAAATACCAGACTGTGGATCGTTCGCCTGCAACGCGATGCTGTGGGATCTTGCAGCAGATTTAGTTTATTTTAAGTGATTGCCTGGCTTCTGTTATGGTCTGCGACGGACTTCAAAATCGGAAAAGTGTCGGATGAAAACTGCTAATCTGCCTAGTATGAAGCACCGTTTAACGCCGTCCACCTTTAAACGGCACTTTATGGGCATTTGTTTTGGTCCACTAACAAGATAAAACCGTCGTCATCTTTCTGTTAACACTATTTTAGTGTTAACTATTCCATTCCAAGGCCCCTGTCGGAGCTACGCTTTACGACCACGTTAACGGCTTTTGGATGTTCAAAATCGTTCCCCTCGATGGGCCAATGGCACAAGCGATAAATGTGAGTGAAGTGCAAAAATAGTGTAAACCAACAAATGGCTGTAAAGTGCTTGCTTATCGCAGTTTTCGCCTCATTTGCAGCGAAGACGAGCTGACGACTGAAGCGATGCCGTTTATTGCTCTCGGTGCAACATTTATGAGACTGCTTCTAATGCCTGTGCCGGGGCGCGGCCAGAAGCGATCTTCACGGGCAAACACGACGACGACGACGACCGAAAGCCACTGCAAACAAATCGAGAATCATTAATAGACAACGTTTTTCCAATTACGATAATTGATAATATTTCAATATTCCACCGCCCTGCGCCGTTAGCCCGGGGAAAAGTAGTATAATTTTAGTACCCTTTCAGCATAATTGCCACCCGGGTTGTCAAATCTTTATCGGGCGAAGAAAAAACTGGCCAGGACCAGCCAGAGACCGGCGCAAAACTGGTGATGCTCGACTCTTCCGTTGCGCTGCGAGGACGTGTTCGGGGGCGCGCTGTTTGCTTAGGCGTACGGAAGCTTCCGGATGCAATAGTCTAACAATGTTATCGAAAGCGTGAGTCGCAACTTCTCGAGCTCCTCCATGCAAGAAGGTCTCGCGTATGCTGCCTTGGCGAGCCGAGCCAGAGACGGGGCCGCTTTTGGCGGATTACATACATTATTATTTTATTAAAGGCCAGTGGTGGGCACCGGTGTTTTAGGCCGCTTCAACACACAACCCGTTTTCCCACTATTGTTGGCCCTATTACCAGGGGTGTGCGTTGACAATGAGACTGTTAAAAAGATGGCTGTATCTGCCGATTGGGACTTCCCAGTTTAGCGGTTCATTCATCATTACCTTGTTTTGACATCAGGTAAATGATTTCAGGTCGCAAAATAAATTATTTCGATGTGCAACCCATCATTGAAAGGGTTAAACTATGTCAACTTTTGTGCCTGAAAATGACGTTTTGCGGGAATTATAATTTTTCTGCTCCTCTTGAAGAAAACTGCTTCGGAATCGCACCAAATGCATGTCGAGACTTGTGTTTGGAAGATCGCAGTGCTTTAAATTGTTTAAAAAAATTCAAAATGGCGATTTTGACTTTACAAAAAAAAAGCGTCCAAGGACTCCAAAAAACGGACTTTCTGATGGGACAGAAAGGTGTGGTGTTTCACAAGCTCCTAAAACCTGATGGAAACGTTAATTCCGATCGCTACTGACAACAAATGATCAATTTGAACCATGCATTGATCGAAAATGACCAAAAAGCCGTTCCAGTTTTTTTAAATGGAGGCGCCTGGTGCTTCATGAAGTGAAGCTGACATGTGCCCAAAAAGCAAAACAATTTCAGAAAATTATCAAATCACTTGGATAGGAGCTGCTATCCCTCCCCGCGTTATTCAACAGACTTGGCTCTTTCCGAATATCATTCATTTTCATCGATGGGACACGTATTGGCTGAGCAGCCCTTCGTTTTTCTACGAGGAAGTCGAAATGGGATGACTAATTAGTTTACTTAAAAAAATGAAGAATTCTTTCGTCTGGGAATCCACGATTTAGCAGAGAGATAAGAGAAATGTATAGCTAGCAATGGCACATACTTTGAACAATGTAGAAAATCGCATTCAAATTTTATAAACATTTTTTGTGTGTTAAAAACAGTCTCATTCTCAACGAACACCCCTGGTACATGGAGTTGGTAGCCGAGTAGCCGAGGTCTTATGTCTGGAGCAAACGATAGGCCAACAGGCCTAAATGTACGGTACGGTCTTCTGCGTGGCGGTTGTCGGGGGGCAGAACTTGCTCCTTCCCTCGACCCGTGTTTCTGCGAGTCATGCAAACAATCGTGTGATATCCGCGAAACAACGCCGAAAGTGTGTTATCCGAAAGCCCGAATTCCCCCCCAAAAAAGGCGGACGAAGACGGTGGCTTCCAATAGTGGCGAAAGTGGCTGGTTGGGTCCCAGTAGGCATGGGAAAATCTTTTCCACCTTCTTCTACGAGGTTTGCGATTTTTTTGCGCAAAGCATTGTTTGCTTGGATCATTTTGCTACTCTTTTTGCCCGGCGGAAACGCTTCTTTGTCCCGGAGGCACGGGGCCTTGTTCTGGAGCTGACCCTAGAAGTATGATGCGAAGTGGAAGAAAATCTATATTATTTCCTCGTCGTGGTGGGTCATGCCGTTGTGCCGGAAGAAAAACATGGAAGCAAGAAATAAAAGCTAGCTCACGGCTTTTATTCAAAACATGCCATAGGCCTGCGACAATATTGACAAATACCAAAAAGTAGATCCTTTATTAGGGGATGGTTGGCTTATATTTAATTGATTGTTTTTATTAAAATGGCTCATAGAGCGGCGGTATGCAAATAGTGCAATAGTGGTATGCATGTTCCGTAGGAATCGTAACATGTGACTCGTTACTGGCTTCCAACCGGAACGGGAACCAGTCCTGAAGGGCGAGTAGCCTCTATGAATATCAAGTGGAGCAAACTGGTGTTAGGTTCCGTTCGTGCCTTCCGTCGTCAGGTTGTGGAGGATGTGCATAAATGACTATCAAACCGGCTAGACGCCGTTTGCGGAAGCCGCTAAGTAACAGTATATTCATATGTGGCACAGACCTGGTGGTTATATTGAAATTCAATTAGGTCACTGTAGGATAACAGTTTATCTCAAGTCGAAAGTTTCATCGCTTCCGACTCGAGAATTCGTTGTGTAACGGTGATTTGTTGAAACACTAAATCAGTTGAATTAGTATCGACCGATAATTGATGCGGTGATCGTGATCCACCAAAGTTGCAGGGCTACACCGAACGGAACCCTCCCATAATCATGTATTCAGCAAAATTGAAATAAAATAACACATCGCCGCCGGAAGCACAGACACACTTCACTTCACAAGCCGCAACGCAAAGAGCACGTCCGGTCGGCCACCGGCGTCCAATTGATATATTGAAAGGGAAATGTCGAAAACAATATTGGAAATGTTTTCCAACTCAGCACCCCGTCCCCCCGGCGGGAAGGTTGGTCCGCCAAAAAATACGGCCCCAACGGCTCGAAAAAGAAATCGGCCCCGGAAACAACCGTCGAAGGGCAGCACAGCAAGCAAATCGATGACGCCGCAAGGAGCAGAACTGAACTGATTAAAATAAGATATATTCGTTGGAGCTCTCCGGCCCTCCGGGGTGGAAAGCCGACCGTCGGAAGCGCTCACTCGGTCGGACCGTGCCATCGGCGGATGGTGGGTCGGAGGCCATAAATTAGTGAAATTGAAGCATACATCCTATTCTACTCGTGGTACTCCCGTGGTCCGTACGATTGACCGGAGCGATTCATTCGAAGGCGCCCACGGGCTCGGGCTCCAGCGAACCAAGAAGGTACTGATGGGCCTGTTCTTCACGGATTGCTAACTCTTTGGCGGTGGAACCGAGTGGAACCGGGTAAATGGCAATCCTTCCAGGGTGCCCTCGTCGACGTGGTAGCTGCTGGAATAACCGCCAACAACGACGGTACGGTACTTACGCCGCCGCCGGTACTTCATATCGGCGTTCACGGCGTTCTCAATTTCTCCTAAATTACTTTCTTGTCTGCAATTGGCTGCCTCGTCCGGTGCCGGTGGCCGTAATCGGGAGATAGGGGGGCCGTTGGGATGGGTGTACCTGGGGGCGGTGACTCTCGTTCGCCCGGATGACATTAGCCGCCCGAGCCGACGACTGTCTGACAAGAAGCCATTTTGAGAAGCTTGTACGAAGCGCGCGTTCCGGGAAACTAGTAGCCGCCTGCCGCCAAACGATGCTAATGGCCGTCCATCCGACGTTCCGATACGGCCATTCTCTGTCTGTGCTCCATATTTCTATCGCCACCCGAACGCGCCATGACATTCCGTGTGCCCTCCTGTCCGCCTGTCACAATCATCAGTGTTGTGTGGAGTTCGTCGTTCGTCGTTCGTCGGACCGGCACGAGGTTTCTAGAACATGCTCGCTTGTACCGGAGCTCGCATGTTCCGGGAGCATAACAGCCACCAACAACCAACCCTGTCCACGTCTGTACGGACCATAACGGCTGTGTAAAGGGAGGGGCACAAAAAACCGAAACGGTTCCATAAAAACCATAAAAGCTCTTCATCGTCATCCGCAGATGTGCAGGGACACGCGCACATACGGCAGCCCACGGCTCTCCAGTCACCACCGCCGCCGCGGACCGGTGGGTTCTGGGAGGAAATGTGTTTAAATTGCGCCATGCAGGAACCTCCGGAAGGAAGTCAACTCAGAGGAGCGCGCGCGAGCGAGCGGGACACAGACCCTACTTAAGGAACTCCGCTGCTCCGTTGCATCATCGTCGTCGTCGAACGGGCACCGCCGGCGAGAATCTGGACCGTCCCACCGTCAAATACTCTCCCTCGGCGGCTGATGGCAGAGTTATGGGTTTTGATAGCACTTGGAGCCGTTTTAAGAAACGGACACACATGCCATCGCGTACGCAAATACACCGATACGGAGTGATCTCCGGAACGGTTTTTTTTTTCTTTTCTCTGGCACTCATGCTGTGCTCGTTCGCTTCCATCCACGGGACGAGCGAGCGCACAACATGGTAATAAAATATACACAACTACTTTACTTGCCATCAAGACGCGCAGCCTTATGGGGCTTCCGGACTGGGGACCGGAACCGTTGATTGCAGGACCACCGCGTGCACCGCGAAGAGACAAATGACACACGACGACGACGATGCCGACGATGATGATGATGTTGATCCAAAGCACACTTAAAATGATCGCCGATACGAGATCTGGCCACGCGCTGTCCGGCACGGTGTGTGTGCATTTATTTGTTGATTTATGGTGAAGTCGGTTATCGTTTTATGACGACGGGACTCGACGGGCTTTTATTCCGCCCTTTTAGTGCACAGCCTCTGGATGTGACCGCGGATGCGATTTCGGGTGCGAACATTGTGTCGATGGCATTGTGTGGTCGCAGGTTATCCCCGTTTTTTTCTAGCGCTCGAGTGTTTAAACGAATTTAACGACTGTCGGAACGCTTCCGGAAGTGATTGTGGTTAATTTCAAAAATGGTTAATGCTGACTTTAATGCGCAGATTTATCGATGTCTGCCCGCTCCCAAATGAAGTCAATCGTTCGCCGATTATGTATTCACTTGGTGCATGCTTGGAGAAGTAGTTTTTTAATATGGCGCTCGGCGACGGAAAGGACAAATGAGGGTCATTTTAGCGCCCGTGGCACGAACTCTCTCGATTGTGTCCCGTCGGAGTCCCGTTGAGTCGTGGTGTCACGTGGTCCGTACGATAAAGTTTCGCTCGCCAAGGTATTTCGCATCCGTTTCCGAAGGGAGTTGGTTGTAAGCGTGGCTTTGCAAAAGTTGACCACCGACACACCGGACACGTTCGGCACGAACGGGCACTACTCTTGGGTCCGGTACATTGGAATGGGCCCTTGGCAGACAGCTTCCTGCAAACTCGGGGGCTCCTGGTGCAGCACCCGAGTAGCCCTGCGGGCATCGTTTGAATGGCACGAATTCGGCTCAGACTTCCAGGAAAAGTCGCCCGCCTGAATATGTAAACCATGCGGCGAGTGTCCGCTATATGTTGCTATCAAAATCTGCTCGCTAGCTCCGGCCCGAAGGCGGAGTAATTGAAATAGTTCCATCCGGCGGTGTTCTTATATTTCCGGCAGCTGGAAGCAAAAAACCAAGCCCTGTAATCAATCAACTTACTGCTTCCGGTGGACGGCGGACTTTCAGTGTAAGGGAATGGTTTTTCATCACGAAACTCGAGTCTCAAACTGCACCCCGCATTATGCTAAGGATCAGCCGATCAGGAAGGCAGATCGTTTAATGTGGTTCATCGAGACGGTGTTTCTATTTTCATAAATTGCAGAACCACTCACCACTAAACGGCATCGGATAGCGGCACGGATCGGGGAGGCGTGTTCCGTTGCTGATACGCTCGGTGAACACCGACACACCCTCGGCTAATAGGTGTCCATCATTGGGGGAGCAAAAAATCGAAAACAGAATCCGAGAGAAATAAAATAAACCCCGAGTGTGGCGGCGGTAATCGAAACCGGCGGTCGCGCTCCTCTCCTCGAATGTTGTGGTCGTGCGGATGTTTATTTTCATGAAATACAAGCGAATAAATAAACACCCTGTGTGTGTGTGTGTGTGTGTGGAAAGGAGAGGACATGTATCATAACAGCGCTCTCGGTGGTCCTCGAAATCATCATCATTTTTATTGGGCCACCACCAAACCCAGAGGACGGCGCAAATCCGGGGGAGCTTTAAAAAGGCCACAGTTGCGCTGCAGGCACAGGATGCACATTTGCATCGGCGGTGCGCATTTGTTTGCATATTTTCTTCTCCGATTGCCCGAGATTGCGAGATAAACCAATGCGCGCAATGTTCCCAGTCCCGTTGCCGGAACACGAGGGTTAAACGGGCACGGGCTTTTAAAGGATATTCGCCGTCGACCCGCGCCTCACTGTAATTGCAACAATTAACGGATTGTTTATATTCCTACCCGTTAATTTTTTGTTTCCTACTCACCTGGGCACGCGTGCGGTGCGTGGAAAATTCATTTTCCACTGCCGCCCGCGCGCCGGTGCACGGTGATAATTTGAAATGCTTCAATCATAAAATGGCGTCGGAAGCACCTGCGCAACTAACGCACCGCAGCCGTTCGACGGGAAGGCTCGTCAGACAGCACACGGTGCGGGAGTTTCGGGGGGGAGGGCCTTTTGCATTATGCATGGCATAGTAATTGATCTACCTGCCGATGCCGGTGCTACTGCAGCTGCGTACGAAATGAGCAGCGCATTTTTTAATGAGCACAAAATGTCACTCACGTGACAACACCGTGTGGAACCGGAAGATGGATCGACAGGTACGTGCGGTAGCACCTGCATGGACCATTTCTTCTTTATCAGCAAAGTGCGCGAAGCAAATTCCACTTATTTTCCACGAACTGTGCCCATTTGTGCCCCGAGCAACAAAACAAGCCATTTTCCCAAAGCCAGAACACGAGTTACGGTTTTCCGCCTGTGCGGGGTGCCACGCCCCGTCGTGGGCCTCAGGATGGAGGCCAAATGGCCATAATCATGATTTCAAAAAATATGTTTACGGCATGCAAAGCCCGGTGCCTGGTAGGGGCCGGGTGCTGACGAGCCGCAATTAGGGACCGGCGGGTCGAAGCTCAAGGCCACCGAGGGTCCGCTACTTCAAGGTCCCGTCGGGGCGGTGGCGCTGAACGTGTGCTTGTGCCGCCCCCTGCTTATCGGCAAATAATCGTAGAAAACATCCTCCTCGGGCCGGCGAGTGAAACAAAAATTCGTGTTCTTTGGGGGATGGGTCTCGAGGCATTGGCAATTAGCGGGCCCGGGGGCGCGGTGAAGCATTGAAACCGCACCCGTGGTTTCCGGAGTTCCGGCCGGAACCCCAAATAAGATCCCGTAATCCCGGGAAGTGCCTACTTGCGCTGCGCCCGTTCGCCCGTAATGAGAGTATTACACTCTCTCTCTCTCACTCTGTCTCGGACCCCGGAATCCGTAATCAAGCGGCAAAGTTGTGTGGGGCCGGGGGTCCATTTTTTACAATTAGCGCCCGGACCGGAGCGAGAAAAAACAGAAAAATGGAACAAAACCGAAGATAAACGCAAACCTCGGTCGAATAAATCGATAACGGTGCGGCCGCCGGACGCCGGAAGTGGAGCTGTACGAATAGGATTAGTGTCTGATTCGGGGTGTTTGATTTCTTGGGACACCGGAAGCACACAAACCGGAAAAGCTGGCGATGCCATTTTGGCCGTTTGAGGCCAGCTTAGCGTTTGAGTTGCTTTGTTTAGGCTTAGCGTCGGGTCTTTTTAGGGGCCCACAAAAAACCGAATCCTGCTGCGCTGCCGGACACTTATAAATCACTCTCCTAGACAAGGAGACATTCTAACGCGCAAATAATGATTCCACAGGCCACAGGAAAAAAGTTATAAACGATGTGTCGAAACTATCCACAAACTTCTTGCGCGCGCGCGCGCGGCCCCGATTGTGGCACTTAAGGCACTGTGGCTTGTGTGGCCCCGTTTTTCTTCCTCGGAAATCTGGCCCCACCGTCTCACGTAGCCTTTGATTTCGTGTCCCATCGACCGACGCCACACAGAAGGGAAGCGCCACTTTATGTCCCCCAAACCGGCTACGTGATCTACCGTGGAAGCCGTGCACGCTGAATGCATGTAAAACTCGCCCAAGACGGGCCCGGTCCGAAGTGTGATGCGCGATTTTTGCTTTTCGTCCCCGGCGATGACGAGCTCGAAGTCGATGCGTCCCCAAAGTTCCCGAGCCGCACCCAAAAGAAGCCAAAGAACGGAACAAAAAAACGGGACTGGACGCGCCTCAAGGAATGAGATTGGCGAGTACGTGCTTCCATCACGGTCAGCGCGTCCTTTTCGCGTACTGGAACAATTATCCTGGATCCATTTTACTTCTTCGCCCCGGAGCCCTGCCTAAGGGGAGGATAATGCCCGGGTGTGTAACTGCGGAACTTTGCGCTCAATGAAGTTAGTTAGCGGGACCGTCTGTGGGGAGTTTTCTTACTCCGGTGGGAAATCGGTCGTCCCCGCCATCCGTCCTGCGGGGCACAGATTACGGCCAGATAGCAGGCCAGCCGTGGAGGGCCATCGACGTCGACGACGATGGCCGCACGGCCGACGTTACACGTGAGTGATGAACGGGACGTGCGTTGACTTGGCGTCGTGTAATTTGTCGAGCGATGGCGTGGCGTTTCAACTTCACTTGCGTACTTTTTCTACGCCAGGCGCGTCGTTCGCGGGGACCCGTTTTTATGCTCCGCTGCGTGGGGACGTGCAGAATGGGACCCGAGGATTAGCTGCACCACATCGCGTGCATACAGCCCGAGAAGGCCAGCATTTCTTGCGGCGTGGCGTACAAAGTGGGAATATAAATTTGGCAGTGCTTGCGGGTGATTTGGAAACTAATTGACACATTGGGTTCGGTGCGCAGTCATTAAATTACATTTGTGTTTAAGTGAATTAAAATGAATTTTATTTATGAAATCGGAACGCGAACTCTGCACCGGATCATCGCACCGTATTTGGCACTGAATGCTCAAACACTGTGCGCACCACGAACATGCTTCTCATTAACAGTGAGCAATTTACACGAACTCCAACTCCAACCCGGTGGTGGGAAAATGTGGAATGCAATTTTAACGCTCGCTCACCGGGAAAGATATTTTCGTCTGACCGGTTCGGGTGGAGCGGGTCCCGGCCAGTGCTGACCACCTTTCGCTCCGACCTGTGCCCGTTTGCCCTCGTGCCAGCGTGGAAAGAAATATGCAAAACATGTGCACACCTATCATGCTGCCGAGCCGAGCCCACAAGGGTGCCTAAAATGAATGTTTAAAGGCATATTAAACAACCCTCTCAAGAGGTTGAACTAGGTCACAGGAGATGCGAAACGGGACATTACACAGGACACTTGAGAAGATCATCAATTTCCTTATCAATGGCGCTCGATCACAACATCAAGCGTGTTTGCTCGGTGATGGGACCGACGACAGTTTTCACAGCGTACACAGCGCGGAACAAAGCAGTGTCCCCAATATCCTGGACGGCAATGGCATTTGCGAACGGATCCGTTGCTGATTTCCCTTTGTAATCCCGACAAGGCGCTGATACTGATACCGTTCATCCGGATAACGTGGCAGACAGTCTTTCCGGAGGCCGGCTAGACAAGGCGGCGCCCGACAGAAATGCAATCCCGCTGCTGATGCACCTTTCATCAGCTTCGTTATTGCGCTCGGAAAAGCATATTAATTTTCCATTTTCGTATAAAAGCCAGTTAGCGTAAAAAGAAAGACGGGCGCGCAAAGTAACGGGCGGATCGTTTAATTTGTTTCTGCACGAACCACTACTAACCATTTGTACTTTTGCTCTTCTTTTTTTTCGCACAGCTCCTCCTCGACAACGATTGGAGCAGCTGAACAGACTTCATAGAATTCGGACAAAAAAAAAACAATCTTTCATCGAAGTGACTTCAGAGAGACTGGAGAGAGAGAATCCGGAGAAATCCAATTCCGAGACTTTAATCCAATCGCCTTCGCCGGACGCTGGAACGACTTCCTTCGTTCGATCCGGTCCCCCCGGTCACCCGACAGTCACGTTAGCCACCCGTCAACTGGTCACAGATTTATTACAAGAAAGTGCCTCAAACACGGACAACAATTGTCGCGCTGAAGGTGGTCTCGGCGCCGAACGATGGCCAGAACTGCGCCAGTTCAAGGAAAACAGAAATGCGACTACAACCTGAGCAGCCGACGACCATGGCGCAGGGAACAGCAGGAAACGTTAGCCGATCCAATCCCCAGCGCTCCCTGTGTGTGTGTGTGTGTGTCGGTGTGTTGATATAAAGTGAAAAGATCAAACCCCAGCGGGACCGCGCCCCACGCCCCGAATCGAAGCAACCGTCCGAGAGAGAGCGAGTAACCGGAAGTGCTGGCCGCTTCAAGCCGGAATCAAAGGAAATGAGCACCGAGTTGTGCAACCGAGTCGGACCGAGCCCGTTGGGCTAAGCCTTTCCTTTGGTGACAGTCACTAAAAAGGATACGGAAACATTGTCACCGAACCTCGCCCGGCGTCGTTCCTCCGAGGGCCACCGATCGGAATGAATCGAAATGGATCCCAAGAAAGCCCGAGCTGGAAGACAGCAGGGCAGTGGCCGGCTGGCTGGTTCCACCTCCGCCGCCGTGGGAGAGATTCCTATCAGCATCGGCGCTCAAGTGCTGCCACAACCGTTAAGAATGCCGCACGGAGTTAGCCGCCTTGGGGCCGCCTCTTCATCCACTCCGGCGGGTCCCACCGGTTTTCGCTGCGGATGGCGAAATAGAGCGATTCCGGCTCGTCGTGCCGTGCCGTGCCGCGACAATGTACCAATGATCAAACGATGCGCCCACTGCAAACACAGCCGGGGAAAACTTTAAAAGGGACACTTCCGCCCCCTGGACAGGCTGGCCCGCGAGGGTGATAAATAGTTTTCTCACTTGTCAAACCGTACAGCAACAGGCCCAACCAACCGAATCCGGTTGGTTTTGGGGAGCGGACCGACGTCCGAAGTGACAGCCCGATGTGTTGCGAGGTCGTTATGGTTGTGCTCCCACCACCCCGGGGTTGCAGCTTTTTTGACGATTCCTGGGGCACTTTACAAGGATGTACTTGAACGTTCGACACCACCGAAACGGCGAATCCGCAGGAAATGCTGTGATCTTTCATTGTTCTCTAATTTTTCAGCATTTTCACTCATGCGAACACACTAATGTCTACTTTCTTTTATGCTTTTAGCAGCAGCAGCAGCGGAAAGTGAAGAGTTTAGTGAAGCCCAATCCCACTTCAACTCGGGTGGTTCGCGGATCCGTTTGGTAGCCGCGTTTGCGAATGAATTGGAAAAGTCCGTGAAAAGGAAAGGTATCTGAACGAGAAACAATCGAAAGAATTGTGAATTGAATCACAGGTCAGCAAGTGCTCGACGGAGCAAGACGATTGGCCTGTCGATTGCGTGTGATTGCGAAGAAGCGAACGCGCGAGAGCGAGTGCAGCTGTCCCAGTGTTTACGCGTGTCGTGTGACGTGTGTCCCATTTTTTGAACCATCAACCGCCGCCTCCGGGCTGCTTCCGGGTTGTTCCGTGTGTATCCCCTTTTCAGTTGTGCGTGTGTTGTTCGAACAATTGTTGCAACCCAGCAATATTTTTGCGCCACCCCGCCCCGACAGTATCAATGTTTTGTCACCGATTGTCGTCACTCCAATAAGGCGAACGCAGCAAAAACCATAGGAAAACTGTCCCCGATACTGCTCCTCTGGTCGGCAAGTTGCTGTGAAGTGTGTACGGCTAATTGGGACGCGAAACTAAACCACCTCCCCGCCCCCCTCGGCGGAGCTCCTGTGGCCTGTGTTGTGAGTTCACCGTTTCGCGAGCGAATTTTCCGGACTTCCGGGCATTAAGATCGTCAACCGGAACTTGCTGATAGCAGGGAGAACGCTTTTTTGCCAGCGCGCTGGCACGGAACGGCGTGAGTGTTCGCGTGTGTGTGTGTGAGTAAGAGCGGTGTTCAGTGTGTGTCTGCTGTCTACCAGCGCGATTCCGGTCGGAAGCGGAAAACATTTTTTTATCTACTAGTGGTTGCCCGAAATGGCTGGACTGACTATTAAGGTAAGGGTGGAAGGCATTTGGTCGTTATGAAAGAACAAAAATTTGAACTCTTCCAGCTGCCAGCGACACTCGGCTTCCGCCTGTCAAACTGTCAATTTTTGCTAACGGTTCCTAATTTGAAGCTCTAAAATCGGAAAACGGCCCAACAATGAGGCGCTTCGGTTTTATGTGAGTTTCGTGGAAAGGCTTTCGCGCGTCGGCTACGTATTTTTGTCACAGTGTGTCATTTCATCATAATCTGTCTTTTTAGGCAAGAGAGTGTGTCACCCAATAACAAAGCAACCTGCGTTGCGTTTCGCCCGATCCATCAAGAGCGATGTGCGTGAGCTTTTTCGGTCAGCCATGTTTTGATAGGAGCAGGCGTAAAAATAGGCGATTAAGATTAGAGAACGACTCGGTCCGGCGATAAAAGAGGTGCCAAAAGCGGTCCCCCAGCCAAATCGACTCGAACACCGCACACGGTGACGATAGAAAAATGCGGTTCTCACGCAAAATGGCCGCACCAAACCGGTTGGCTTGTAAAGTAGCAGGCTGTTGTCACAATGATACAATGACGTTGCAGGCACACAATGTTTATGTGTGTGTCCGTTCCCCGGTGCCGGTGTCGGTGCCGGTGATTTGTGAAGATTGAAAGGAGCAGTGAAGTGTAAACAACTGCGCCACCACGGCCGACCACCAGGACCACCGGCTGCAGAGATATTTTAAGGACCGTTTTCGCTACTCTGCACGGGCCTGCAGCATCGAGGTTAGCCACAGTGTCCGTGTGTGTGTGTGTGTGCTTTGGCGGTGGGAACATGCTGCCATTAGTCGGTTTTTTGCCACACGGCCGAACGGACGGAGTATGGACTTTGTCGCATTGCAAGACAATGCCGTTTATCAAACTCTCGGCTCCGCCCGAACTGGCTGCTCCTTAACCTCTGATTGCCACACCGACACACACACAGACACGCGGGTGCGCGTGCGGTACGGAATCATACCCGTGATGTGGTCGGCCCACCCGCCTCGTTTGGGGAGGATTTCTGGGTTTATCTTTCCGCTTAACTCGATCCGGGGCACCAGGCGCCTCCATCGCTCCACGACACAAAGGCAACACCATGTTTCTCCGTGTCCCCGTGTCCTGGGGAGCGGAGTGATGACAAGTTCGGGCTCACAATTTTGGTGTGTCCCAAAACGCATTCCCCGACAGCATCGGGCGACCTACGCTCGCAGCGTTTATGCTGGCTCGAGGACAACCGACCGACCGACCGACCGACCGTTCGGTTAGCATGAGCAAAAGCATAACGGCGCTGACCTGGATTTACTGGCCAGCTTGCGATTGCGACATTTTCGGGGCTTCATGCCGCACTCCGTGTCCGCTCCGTGGCCTCCGACGGTCACGTTATGCCGTGCTGCCGTTTTATTCGTCCGACCGTTCGTCGTGTTTTGTTTTTTGTGCCGGACAAATTCGTGCCAAACCAGGACCGACCGACCGCCCGTCCGAAGGAGGCCAACAATGGCCCACCGATCAGGGCGTGCTGGGCGAACGTGACGTTCGCCAGGGCCGAAAAGGGTCCGATTCCGGTGGTCCGCGTGACCCGCGTTGCATTCCGCTGGCTAGCTCTTCTTATTACAACCGGTCTGGTCTCTGGTCGCAGCTCTGGTCTACACCTGGCCTGTTCTCGGCTGCGATTACGTTCGCTGACCATCGCTGGCATTGGCTGAGAACGATGTTAGCTAATGTTCGCTTCGGTTTTGCTACACGGGCCGCTTTTTGTCCCGTCTGCGGCGTTCTGTGCCTGCAGTTTGTATCCCCTTTTTTTTATCTCGTGCTGGTTTGCACCTTTTGCCAGCTTCTCTGGTTTCATTTCCTGCGCGGAACACGCGGCTTGTTTCGCCTTTTTTTGCTAATGTTGTTTATGGTCTAGGCATTTTTACCATTTTTGTCGTTTTTCTTTTGTTTACTTTAACGTTAACTTTTCGAGTCCCCGAGCGTGCGCTTTAAATAAATTTCCATTCAATATTTTGTCGCAGCCAATTTCCATTTTAAATTTCATTCCATTCACCGTGTCCTCCAATGTATCTATTTTACATTTTTCGGTACACCGGTCATGTTGGGCCCAAAAAGGCCCAACATAATCCTCCTTTAAGCTGATAACCTTGCGACAGTTTACTGTGTTTTACTGCTCGGCCTCGGCCTCGGCTATCGATTCCACGAACTTGCTGGGCCGGAATTTTCTACCAGGCCCCCCTCCGTTCCGCAAAAACAGGGACGTCATGTCGCCATAAGCAGCCCGGATGCATTATTTATTTCCGCTTTTCATCCGCACGCGCACCTCGAGGCCGAGGCCGATGCGAGACCTTTATTATTTGCTTCATGTTTTATTCGCTTCTCCGTCTCGCTCTCGCACTGTCGAATAAAGAAGAAGAGGATCCCTGCGGAGAGCCCTGTAGACGTTCCGTACCCGTTGTTTTCGCTTGGCAAAGTTTTCGTCTTGAAAAGCCCGCCCGGTGTCGCCGGTGGTCATTTGTCGGACTTTGTTCACTTAATTTTGCTTGCCCCGGTTCGGCTCCGGCCGTTTCGGGCCACTACTAATCCACATTCATAGGTGCTTGGCCGGTTTGAGAGTTTTGCAGTTGGTCCGCTAGCGCTCCTAACTACATTAGCACATAATTACCGAATTAAACTGTGCTTACGGGACGAATTAATCATCAGTTTGTTGCTATTTTTCTTCATTCAGCCTGTGTCGCTTGCGCGGTTCCTCGGCGCTGCTCGGGTTTTATGTCGTTCTCCCAATCTGATGCTTTGTGTCCCAGGTTCGGGAGGCATTCCGCTTACAGTGCCCGCGTCAGGTCACCGTCAGGTTCAATCCCATTCCGTTGCGGATACTTTGCTTTGAATTGCTAATTTATATCAATGAGCCCCGGGTTGGCGCATTGACGACGAAAGCATGCGACGGCCGTAGAGCTCTCTCTCTCTCTCTCTCTCTGTCGGGTTCTGGGGCGTGTGTACGTGCAGCCTGGCGTGCCGTAGGTTAGGATTGGCCATATTTCTTCATAACCGTCTGGGGCAGTAAATCTCCACGCTGCCGCTGCAAATGGACGGACTCCGGTCACTCCGGGTTCGGGTTCGCCGTTGAGATTCAAACCATCTTAAAGGCCTTTAAAGCAAACACCGTCCGTTCTGGCTCCAATCGATTTGCTCAACGAACTGGCCTAATTCGGTTAGCGTTTAAAGGCAAATCAAACATCGACCGGTCCGGGCGGGCAGTCTGAGATTTCCGTAGCCCTACCGTGATAACATTCACCTGATGCCAGCTTATTTATCATAATTAAATCTTTCGCGAGGCTTACTCGCCATCATCGTCCGTCCGTCGGGTCCTCGGGCGACGGGCCTTCAACGGATCTAATTATTGATCCAACCCGCCGGCAACGGTTTCGCCGGATATTTGCTGCCCCCGTTTGCATCACTACACCCTGGTACACCGGGAACGGCAGGCCTCTCCCTTTAGGAGTCGTCCGTTTTGTCGTCCGAATGTCGGCACAATAAACACTGAACCACTGAAGCTGGCGCAATAAACCCGACAGTATAACATGTGTCTTATCTATTTTTATTGCACCCACACTCGGCGATGGCGCCAACGGGATGCGACCGCACGCCTTCAAGAACGACCCCCGGCGCATCCCCCTTTGTGGGGAGGACCACCGCAGAAAGAGTAATCAAGTCCGACAACCGAAAGCGCGCGCAGTCGATTTCAATTTTCCAACGTCAATCGTCGAACGGGGTTTTCGTCCCGATCCTCCGTCGGCCCTCGGATTGTTTCGTCGTTCGGACGCGCTTCCGCGTCTTTCGGGGGGTTGCGGAAAAGAAATCCGCAAACGAAGTCCCGACAGCCGAGTGAGGCGCCCGGCGCGTGGTTGTGGGAAATCGGTCGGTTTCGCCTCCGGTCGGGGTCGGTCTTTATGTGCCAAGTCGCCCTCATCGTCGTCGCCCTCATCGTCGTCGTCGTCAGAAAATCAATTCGCCGACCCAAGGCCGGGGCCCAAATAATTTCCCGTGAGCTTTAGCGAAATCGAAGCTGAGAAAGAACGGAACCGGAATCGAACGGGCGGGACGTCGGATGGTCGCCGCCACATTTTCAAATTCCCTCGTCAACCCCGGGTGTAACTGGTGCACTGTGCGGCTTCGTGTCTGCGGTTAGGGAGCGCAGCCTTCGCACACAGCGCCAGCTTCGGTAGATAATAAAATAAGATGACGTGTCCTGGCGACCGGCACAGCGCTAAACGACGCGGCCAAATCCCTGTCGGCAGCACCGGGATACTCGGGCCGCACCGTTTCGAAACAGTGCCAACCTCGGCGCGGTGCGGTTTCCCTCGCGCGCTCCCGCCAAAGCCAAAAGGAGTAACCGCCAGAGCCAGCGGAGCGGAGCAATCCGTGTCGGCGGGCAGGAATCGTAATGTTTTAAAATTCATTTCGCGTGTCGGCTTAGTCGAGTCACCTGAAATAATCACGTCGTGTTTCGATTGCATTTTTTAGATGGACCCCGGTCTCGGCGGCGACCGAGTCCTGCCCCTCACGGAGCTCAGGGAGCTTAGGGAAAAAACGGCACACGAGGTGGCCATCGGCTGCATCGTATAGCGTTGGGAAAATCGATCGACAAGCAACACAGTTCGCACAGAAAAAATCACATTCCCAGTTCGTTAAATTGCCCACCGAACAGTGTGTGTTTCCACACCAGCCAGCCCCCACACATACGCACGCACGCCACGGAACCGTCGGAATGGCTTGAAATTGATAGTTTCGGGCGGTTGTAAAGTTGACAATTCGAAATTACATCCGGAGGCAGGGACCCGGGTCGGAATAATAAGATGGTAATGGTAACTGGCTCACAGTGACTCATATCCATCGCTGCCGCTGCTGCTCCTGCTGGGTGGCTGCGAGGTCGTGTGGCGTGTTTTCCAATTTTTCCCCATTCGCCATTTGATGGCACCGCCAAACACATAACATGGCAAGGAAATGACAAACTCGAAACGAAAGCAAAAAAAACGGCGACCGAAAAACAGACGCTTAACTAGCAACTTTGCGTGTTTTGCATGCGCCGCACGATCGCTATCGGCCCGCGAGGTTTGATTGTTGCGAGTTGGTCCCCCCTGGGTGCCGTGAGCGGGCCTCTACCCCCCCATCTTGGTTTGACAACCAAATTGTAGAAGTGTTGTTGCCCGGTTGCTTTTTATTCTCATTTTACATTTCCCTCGCCGGGGTTTTTCAAAGGCCAGGAAGTTTGTGGGCCAATCGAAACGGTTGTTGGACCCCTCCCGTATTGACTGTTTTGCGTTTGTTTCCACATTCACCACATTTGGCAAACGTTGGCCATAAGGGTGTGTGTTGGGCCGCCCTTTTTGCAGTGATTTACAATGAAGGGTGCCGAGCGAGTTACATAAAACATCGGGCGACCATTTCTATGACACTGAAATCGATTTACGGCGTGGCGGCGGCGTGGGGGCCATATTGTTTGTTACAATGAATCACAGGCCACTAGGAAACACGTTCTCACACGAATCGCTCTAAATCGATCGCGAACCATTACCCGCGAATGTGGGCCACCAGAGTGTAACGCAGGGACGACAGGGAACACGACCGGCGGGCGCTTAGCGGCTGACGACGGGGTGAGCTTTACGCTGGCACCATCTTCACACCAGGCCGGCACCGAAAATTCCATCATCCAATATTTAAGCCCTTGTTGACAACTGTTTTAAAACTAAATTATTCATTCCCACCGTTGCTGCTGCTCAGCTCGCCGAGTAGCAGCAGCATCCCGGGACCCGACCGGACGTTGCGTCCGGGATGCCAGCGATGCCAATTTCGGGCTCCAACCGCCGACAGACGGTTCCGAGCCCGTGCCCGTGCCATCCCCGGGTAAAGGACGAGCGGCTCGTGGTGACGAGCGGTTCGTAAACAAAATACTTGAAAATAATTCATAAAGCTATAAAAGCCGTCCCTGTCGGGGAGTCTGCCACGCCCAGTTTTACATAGATCCCCGGCTCGGGCCCCCTGTTCCGGGGGCGGGGGTTTCTTCGCCCTTGCGCCCTTCTTACGGCCGCAGTTTGATAAGTTTCCTGCGTAGCGCCGTTTACGGGATGTAAATTATCTCCCCAAAAATTTAATGATGCCACCGTTGGTGAATTTAAATTATCGCGGCCATCTCGAAAAGTGTAGTAAAAAGTGGCCGCGGATTTTAGTACCCGGTGCTCTCACAGCCAGCGCCACTACCAGTAACTTGTCAACCTCCGGCCGGGGTGGCCAACGGGAGGAATGTCAAAGGGTGCCGGAAAACGGGCTTCTGATGATGGGTTGATAAACTAAAAACTAACGACGACCGACTGTGTGTGTGTGTGCTGGCCAGCTGTTGAAAAATTCAAAATCTCATTTTCCCCTTCGACGCGCTGCCGAAAGCTTAAAAACCGCATCTCGTCTCGTCTTTCTCGCCCTATTGCGGGAGGGCAAATTGTGCAAAGAGCTGCGAAAATGAAACGATACCTTCGTTGATTCATCATTGAAACATCATTTCGACGTCTGTGTGTGTCTGAGTGTTTGTGTGCTTTTTCTCGCGAAAGGACAGGGCACTTTTGTTCGCCATTTTGCGCCGGGCCCGAATGTCCTTGCGGGCGCTTTTTGGTGGAGCAATTACTGTGCCTATTGAGCCAAAATTCACCACGGAGAGTCACGATTCGAGAAGGTGAGTTTGCTACCTCGCGTCGGCTTCTCGGGGATACTTTGGATCGCGTTATTTTATGCGATTGCTCCTGTTAGACCCACTTAGACCTGCCTTTATTTCTAGTGATATTACGCGATGAACATTTTATAAATCAAATTTTTCACTGCCCAACCGAGCTTTATGACACACCACAAATAGAGCTGAGCATTTTCATATATACCGAGAAACATGCCGCTCGTTTTTGAAAGCATAAGCGCAAAATATTTACCGTGTTTCTGTCACTCATTCTGAACAACTAATTAAATTTAGCTGTGGCTCTTATGACCTAACAACTAGCTGAAGGTTGCTTCGATTCATTTCCAGTTTATGGGCCGGGAATATTACATTAACACACACACAGCACACAAATTTGGGGTTTGCCTGGAAGTTTTTTTTGTTTTAATCAAAGTGATCGCTGATGGAGCAGAAGAGGTTTCAAACATTACCCAACCTTTGGCTCGGGACAGTAATTACGAAATGGTGTGTGTAGGTTGATTAGCAAATGCATGAACAAGAAAATCGTGTTGACGACCATTGGCAGAGGTCCGTTTTTCCATTGAAATTGTCGGGTCGCTTAGTGAAACGTAAATAAGGCTCGCCGGTCTCTAACCATTACCTTAGACCAATCTCCAAACAGCCCCTATCTGCGTCGACCCTATCGCTCGTCGATGAAGTGATCATTTAATGTCGCTGACCGCACTATCTTGATCATCCCCTTAAGGGTTGGCCCCCTAGACTCGATTATCGCGACGGACCCGATACTTTTCGCTGTCACGCGTCGCGCGATCATTAATATTGAACGGTGCCGGGACCCGGACTACGAGGGCTAGTCACACGGCACACACGAGAGATGTTTTTCGGGAGTTCCACTTTTCGCGGCGACATTGAGGATAATTGAGTGATTTCTTGTCATTTCGCGCCCACATTCGGTTCACTCAACAACAACGCACGCAGTAATGTACAATAGGACGTTTGATAAATGATCGGCCCGCCGTCATCGTCGTTCCTGGCCAGGTCGGTCGGTCGGCCAGGACGGGCTAACATCACTAATAGCAATAATATCGGTATCGATAGACCGTCGCGCACACACATACAGCCACACGCATCCGGCATTCACGTTAATTTGACTGTCACTCGACACGCGAACCACAGAGGCTTGGGCCAAAAACTGTTTCCAGCCATTACTGTGTCCTGTGATTTGGGAGCCTTCTTTTGTTGGGGGGGCGCGGCTAGCACTGATGGCACGGATCAGAACAACATAGCCACACACACACACACAACAGTTCAACGCGGCTGACGGAAAGTGAGTTAGTGAGTGATTACCTTTTACACCGCGTTCCCGGTGGGCCCGGTCTCGATACGATTGCGTTCAATCAGCGCTATCAATCATCAAACTCGGCCTAACGAGAGTCTCGACAGCGCGAGAAGGTCACCCACACATACACACACGGGATCCGGAGCCAATGAGCTTTCGATTGAGCCTACGACCGGAGCATAGGTACTCGGAGGGTGTGAGTTTTCCCACGCTATCAATCAAAAACGGTGCCACACACGGCAACTGTTGTTAACCTTATTGTTGGCCGCCCGAGCATTGTTTGCAACATATTGACCTCATGAGTGGGGTCACGTGAAATCAATAAAGTGCTGGCGGTGATGACGGTGATGGTGGGCAAAATGGTCACAAATAAGCCCATCATCGTTCGAGAGCCATAAGTTAGGCTCAGCACGCGTCCGTGCGGTACCGGAGGATGCACACACACACACACACACAGTGAAGAGACCTCAACGCGCAAAGAATGGCATAAAACATAGTCGCCCCGCCCCGCTGGTGGCCAGAAGTTTTCGCTGGTCCGCCAGGCCCGGCCGAAAGAATTTATGAATCATTTATCACTCTATCTGTTTGATGCGCGCGTGGCGATCTTGGTTCCTTCGGCGCCCGACCCGACCCGGTCCACCGTTCTTTGGCTCGTTTTATGCATGGACAATGGCCAGTTTTCGCCCGTTCTCCCGTTCGCCCGACTCCGCTCTGGAACACACAATGCATAATTTATGGCCCTGCCGGCTCGCGCCGAGCACCATCCGAAAACTAAAGAACCTAATAATGGAGGCGCCTGGTGCCTGATGGCGGCGATGCTTCGAAGCACAAACGGGAGACTCCAACTCTCAAACTGACGAAATCGACATCCGGCCTCGAGGAGTGGACAGAGTGCGCTAGTAATATATGTGTAGGGCAGCATAAATTCTATCTTACGGCCCACAGGACCGGGTGAACGAGCGGTCATTGTTGGAGGCACAAATTTAGTACTCCGAAATTTAGTTCCTTCCGAAAGATATCAATATTTTTCGGACCTCCGTCTCGAGAGCCGGGTTGATTGATTCTGATGAATGTCTCGCCGGTAAGGACGGCCTAACGGAAGCTGCCAAATACGGCGATATATTCGGCACATGGCCTTCCCAGGGGTGATGAAGTGGATGCTGTTGGGTGCACTTTAGCAATGAAGCGGGCTTCGGTTCATCCTTCATCCTTAGCTAAATCAATAACTTCTTATTGATGAATTTCCTCGACTAATTGCAAGAAATAAACAGTCTTCAGTTTGCCCTGGAGAGTGTGTCTCGCCCATTGACTCCTGGGTTTTACGTTTTTAATCGCCAACAGATTGTTTGCCATCAACGCAAATATATTCTCCGCTGAAAAGGGGTCCCCATAACTCTGCAAGCGTCCCATTTGTGCAAACCTTTGCAAAACGACCGTGTTCTGGCTGGCACCATCATTAGTTTTCCTCGCCGATGCCATTCTCGAGCGTCGTCTTTGGCGTCCTCGTCGTCGTTGCCGTCGCCGGCGTGTTCACATTCAAATCTTCGCTCTCGATGGCGAACCCATGGCACGGCATGGCACGGCACGGGTTTCCCGTTCATTACTGGGCGAGGTCGTGATTTATGAGGTGTCCAACAGTTTATTTCCATTTAATGTCCTTAATGGCTTTCTGAAGGGTCGTTATAAATGTATGTATGTTTTATTGTGCACATCCGGAATGCTGATCACCGAGCCGAGCCGAGCCGGGATGCGTCGCGGGTTGCCCCCGCGCCACCGGAACGGAATGTCTTTGGCAGCCCATTTCTTGGAGCTCGTCAGCCGCACCGAGTGGAGTCGATTGGAAGTCGCCGCCCCGTGGAATGGACCACGTTTGCTTGGCGCGCTACCTTTTCTTCGCTACCTCCTCGGCTGCTGCTGCTGCTGCTACCAGGGTCATAATATTTATGACATTTGGGATGTCTTTTTTACCCAAAAGTTCGGTGGGCCCCTCGCGTTGGGAGTCTGGACGTGTCGTCCTGTGAGAGCGACTGCAGTCACACAATCGCCCCCGGGGGCACTAAAAATGCGTCCCCGTGTGTGTGTGTGCACTGGTTGGCAGAATGTCACAAGGGCGAGAGCGAGGGGCTCTCGTGCCAGTCCTTGCTGCTGGACATACCTTATTTATGTGTTATTCTTTGGCCGGCGAATCCCAGCGCCAGCCAGCAAATAACGCTTTAAAACGCTCGATTTATGAAGGGCGCGGACCTCCGGAAAGGTCCCTCGGATGTGGAACGCCACCATTTTCGTCGATTGGGCCGCGCCGGGCCCTCCCCTGTATCCCGTTCCGCCTAGGGTGCTCCGGCAGCTCGGAATGAGTTTTTCGTGGAAAACAAAAGTTAACCCAGATTTGGCTCGTAAATTATCGATTGCTCTGTTTGCCAAATGGGCCGAGGCGACGCGCGTGACGCGCTTTCCCGTGGAGTACTGCCTGGAGTTGGGCCACGGGTTGGCCTATTTGCTGTAATCCTTGCCCGGAGCTGGCTGGCGGGACGGGTGATTGGGGCTCGGAGATCAACAGGCCCCCGGGTGAACCCGTCGCCGGGGCGGGTCCACATGAAAGTTCCGCACCCGCAAGGACGGGTTCGTGACGAGATTAATTTTCAGGCTCCTTCTCCCATTTGGCCGTGGCGGTGTTTGGCGTTTATGAGTGCGCCGTTCCCGGAACGGAACGGTGGCTCGCGTGAGTAAATGTTTGTTGGCGAAGCGACAGCAAACGACCACCCAACGGAACCCTCCGCCCCTCCCCCTGGGAAGGTGCTTTAGAACCCTTCGCCGGGGCGCGAACCCCGGGAGTAGTCCCACAGGTATGCAATTTTCTAATACCGGAGTGTCAGATGAATGCCTTTTGAAACATTGCCAGCATTCCGTCGGCCCAGGGCGGTCGGTTGGCCGGCGGTGAAATGCAACTCAAAGTGGCACCGTGGACCGTGATTGTGCGGTTCGTGCGGTGCCACTTCCGGACCTTCTCCGGGTTCGCCTGTTGAGGGCTGCCTTACTTTTCCGACTCTGCGCCCTGCACCGTGCGGGGCAAATAAGTAGCGCCACTTACACACTCACCCACACCCACAGGATATTCCGCAGCCCCCCGGTGCCCCGGCGATGCCGGAAATGGCAAACGGATTATACGGAAGGTCGGTGTGGAATTTTTTGCGTGCGAATTGTTGATTCCCGCCACCGCCGCCCCGGCCGGGAATGCAATTATTGTGGAGCGGCAGTCCGAAGGAATTCGACCAGACGTCGAGTTATGCCCATTTGAATGAGCTTTTCTGGCTGAGCCGGCTCCCGATCGGCGCTTGTCAGCCGTGTGTCAGAGGTTAGTGTGATAATAATCGAAACCTCCAACCGGTGTAACGGGCCAAAAGCCCGGCTGGGGCTGGGGATCCTTTCGGGGTCCACGCTCCACCTTTGCGTGGCCTTTGAAGATCAAAACGCCATTATCATTCCCACGCATCGGCCGCAGCGCGGCGGGGTTTTGTTGTGCGGCTGACAGCTGCCTAATAGAAAAGCGCTTTGGTCCATCAATTAGTTGGCGCTTTTATCTTCTGACACGCGTGCGGCGTATTTGCAACAAACTGGCCCTAATCCTGTTCGCGCCGATGATGCCTGATTCTGTTCTGATCCAGCCGTACCGAGCGCCCAGCGGCTTATCCGAAACTGCCAACTCACCCGCGTGAGACGCCGGGGTCCGATGGATCCAGGGTATCCTATCGCCGGGGCCGAGATTGCCCGGCGATTGATTTTCTTCAAGATGGGCTTGCCACAAACGCACGCACGGTTGCGCTTCGGCTCATCATCCCCGGCGCAGGTTTGCGCTCCACTCCACAAGACCACAATCTTCCGGTAAACTAATTCCGGTGACCACCGGCCGCCCATCGCCCTCCAAATCGCATCGGTCCCAGTCCAATCCAACAAAGAGCACTCGGGAGTGGAAGGAAGGGAGCGGCTGGGGCCGCATCCGGTTCAAAGATTATCGCAGAAACCATAATTTCATAAACTACTGATTCAACACAAAAGGGCTGCCGGGGAAAAATCATATCACAAGCGAAGCGAGCGTCCGGATCAGCCCTCCGGAGCGGAGGTCCTTCGCTCCCCAATCCCCAAGAGTGGTCCGGTCTAACGAGCATCGTTTGGATGTTCCTGAGCGATCCGTGCGCCCGCCCCGAGTGGAGAGTGTTACTGTCCATGGGCTGGGCCCCGGTTGTTCGGACGCAACCGGCCGTGAAATATTATTTAGACCGCACATATTTACTTATTCACCGGTTTTCCATGCCGGTGCCTCCGTTAGGCTGGCTGGCCATGGTTGGTCAGTCAGTCAGCCAGTGTACGTGTGTGTTCTTCGATGTATGTGAGAGTGGCCCACTACCGGACCTCACGTAGCACAGAGGCGAATAATATTAATTCCGACAGCAGAGGCACATTTCTTTACCCTCGGCGGACGCCATTTGCATAAACTGGTCACACTGGTGGCGGTGGCGGCGGCGACGGTGGTGGCGGACGGTGGCTCTCGGCTTCATTCTTCTCTCGGCCTCAGTGTCTCCGTGGTGGTGGTGGTGGTGGTGAACAGGTGATTCCACCAGTGGCATCATATGCGTTTTTCCAACTTCGTCTTCCACTTCGTCGTCCTTTCGACTAGAGTCCGTGCTGGACCTCCTGAGATAACCGACCCCAATAGTGGTTTGCAGCACGGTGCCCTCCGTCGTCGTCGTTGGACCTGTTGTGTGGTTCCGACGAGAGTCGGCAACGGCTGACGGCGTGACTTGGCTTGTCTTGACCGTGCTCTGCAGGAAATATGCGGCCCAGTTCCGGAAGGAAGTGGAAAATGTAGCACGTCTGGCGGAGGGATCTGTGTGCGTGTGTGTGTGGGCTCAATTGAATAGGAACCACCAACGCCACGCGGTGCTGCTCCTGCGAGGTATCGGCGATGATACTCGGAAATGGGCAAAAAGCGGAACTAAGTCCAATTGTGGGCTTAGTTGGCCCACCGGTAACGACGACGATGACGGTGATTCCTCCTGGTTACGGGGCGAGAAGTTGCAATTGAAGGCTACGCCTGGTTGGTTGAACCCTTGGAGCTATTTATTTGCCGGTTGCTGCTGCTGCCCGAGACACGGCCAGACACGATTCGGGAATTATGGGCCCTCCGGCATGAGTAACTCGTGTTTATCGAAGGGTTAAAACCGGAACTTCACTTACCCGGGTCCGGGGCACGTTTGGAGGATTCACATTCTTTTTGTTAAAATAAGTTACGCCGTGTGCAGAGTAAATACACAGAAATTTCCATGCCTTTTTTTTCTGTTCCTTCTGTTCCGGTGGGCGTCCGATGTGCGTGTGTTTGCTCTCTCGGCTGGGATAAATAAGAAATATTGCCGAAAGGCTTAAAATCACAAACCATGGCTTTCGCTTCCATGAAGCTAAATCCGGACCGGTTTCTGGGTCCACTAAAGTCACGCCTTCAATGTCAGTTGGGAAGTTCATAAAAATTTGCTAGTGGACGTATGTTATTTCCTTTACAACCTCTTAACCTATTTGTCAGGAATCACGAGAGTCTAAATAGTTGAATGGTCTATAAACAACCAAACTCCATTGTAATTCTTTGCCTCAGATATTTACTTCATAAGTACATCCTATGAGCTCCACTGTCTATCTGTCTATACTCAACGGTTCGATTCTCTCAGACTGCTTGAATTAAATTGCTCGAATGAATCAAATGAGTGATTTAAGGTGAAGTAACAAAAAACTAAAATTGTTTCTGCACGAAGTCCATGGTTAAATTCTCGTACTAGCTCCATTTTAGTTTCCATATAAGGCGAGGCCACAGCGGTCCATAAGAAATGTTTATTACTAGTATCCAATGATGTTGTAAACTTTCGAATAGATTATACGCTTCCGTCGCTCTACTCGTTCCGCCTGGTGTCGTCGGATAAGCCTGTGGCAACGGGCCAACACGTGTTCTGACAAACTAATAAATGTACATCCCGTGTCTAATACCACTAAATTAAGAATATTTTACATTTTTCTCATCCTTTTTCTCTCTCTCTCTCTCTCTCTCTCCCGTTTCACACACTCGCTAACACGCTGGCTAACCAACTAAACATCCGGGATCAACCGGAACCGGAACGGCATCGCGCGCGCGCACACACACACACTTCACTCCTTCACGCACACGTACGCATCGTCCCCACAGTCGGCCGTCTCCATGTTATGGCGACAAACGGCGACCCTTCGATGATCTCTCCTCCGTCTTCCATTTCGAACGGCCCCGAGCCTCAATTGCCACCATTACCGCCACCGTTACGATCGACACAAGTGCTGCAGCCGTTATCAGTGTTTCCAGGTTTGTTGTTGCGTTGTTGAACTCCCCAACTTCCCATGTCAGCCACCCGGATAATGTGATAAATGAGGTGTAGTAGCAGTAGTTACGCTTTAATGCGCTCCCCCCGTTATGCGTTCGGCCGCCAGTCCCGGCCGGCCCAATCCTCAACTTATTTTCGCATGTTATGTACTTTATTTTAATATACTTCCCGACCCCACGTGCCCTATTCTCTGTTCGTGTGTGTGTGTATGTTTAGTGGCAATGATTTATTTAATTTTATTTGCTGATAATAATGTTACGATTCCGATCACCGCCTCGCATGTAAGTAATTGTGTAGCTCATTATGCTTTTGCGTAGAGAAGCCCCCGTAGTTCCGAGCGGAACCAAGCGGTTGGAGTGACCACTAATCGACACGAATTTGTTTGTTTGTTTCTCGCCCTTCCCGGGAGCAGTATCGACATTGAGTCAGGAGGCAACGTATGATTATGTCTTTAGTGGGCCCCTGGATTCACAGGCCCTGTCATCAACACTCAAGCTGACCTCACCTCCGGTACGAGTACGCCCCGACGGTAAGTACCTGGATCGTGTTGCAGCAGCATGTAGCTACCGGGGCTTTTGCGGGCCACCACCTCCCTCCCGAATTATTCAATCGTTCCTTCGGTTCCATCTCTTCTTGTTCCCTCTCCTTTTCTGGGGTTCCATATAGTTTCAATTTCTGGGCATCCCGATGGGCGCCGGGAGGATACGCGCGCCGTGATCCGAGTTCAATTGCAGAGAATGAAGAGATTCGCAGAATCATCAGACGATCAGAATAAATTGCTCAAAATTTGATTGAAGTTCTGGCGCTCGTGTCCGAGAGTGCCCAGGTGTAGGAGGCCTTCCATCTTCGGGTTGGTGGGCAGGGGGGTCTCATGCTAGGGAATCGAATCAAATTGAAATATCTCTTAGCAAGCGGCCACCAGGTGGTTCCCTCCGGTAATGACGATGCCCGGGGGCCAGAAATCTCCGTTGTCTCAAGCAGTCGCAGGGCAAGCGCTGGAAACGAGATCTATCCGGCAGGTGGGACCCGACCGCCCCGAAGGTAGAAAAGGCGAAAGGTTCCAACCTTCAAAGCATACCATTTACGTTCCTTTACAAATGAAACATTCTTCTGCCAGTGCCCCGGACCGGAAACCGGGCAGGTCCCTGGCCGTGTCCCTGCTCGAAAGTTGTTACCAACCTTGTTGTGATGTTTATTCACTTTACAGCCGGAACCCCCCAAGGAGGTATCACTAACCGGGCCGGGCTATGTTTGATGAAAGAAAGTGGAGGTAATCTAAGGCAATCCATACGGAGCCCGGGACCGTTTTCGCCTTTTGCCGATAACGGCCGAAGGATCCGCAACAGATCTCAAGGCACAGAATGTAATGAACCCTCGCTAACCTCTTTTTTTCGGGTCCCCACGCCCCAAAGCTCCCAAGCGAAACTTCACATGATCTGGGCTCCCCTAATGGCCAGGAATGGCCGGCTCTGGTCCAGGAATGCTGGAACGGAATGGAAAGAAACCCGTCCAGCCGCCCCCGGGGGAACGAGAGCGGCAACAAGATTCAAAGTATTTCGCCTGAATATTTCATTGCAAAGCGGACTGCTGCTGCTGCTGCTGCTGCTGGTAGTCCGTTAACTAATTTAAATTAAAATTCCTCCTCCGACTATCTGTCTCCGGGGACCCGTTGGACCTTTTCCGTGAACCCGTTCCCGGCGCTGACGTTGGTTTATTTGCCGTAGCCAAGAAGTAGACGAACCACTATCGCCCCAGGAATCCACAAAAAAAGACGAAACGAACGCCGCCTCGAGCGTCGGTAATCGGATCGAATGTGCAGATTGATTAGAGCCTTCGATGGGACTCGAAGCGGGCCCCCAATCGGACGGGGCCTCCAAATGCGAACGACTTCGAGACCCGACTACCTGTGTATAGCTGTGTGTGTGTGTGTGTCGCTCCACTCATCAGAAGACCGCCGGGTCCTTTATAGCCGGATAGATAGCGAACCGGGGAGGGTTCCGAGAGAGTTCGTGGAAATTGACGCCATCACACTTTCGATTCCAACCAGCCCTCGTGTGAGCCCTCCGGGGGGCAAACGGGAAATGAGTGGGAGCGGAAAAGCGACTCGGAACTCGGAAATGAACCCAACGGCGGCGACGAGGACTGTCCATTACGTTGGCGGCGCAGGTGAGCAGAGGGCCACCGGTGGCCGGACAGCTCCGGAGCTCCATTGCGATGCCGGATGTGCGCACGGTGAAGCCGATTTTCCATTAATATCCTTCCATTCTGGTCCCAGTGAGGCCCCTTCTGGACCGTGCGCAGTGTTTTTGCAACATTGCAACATTATCATTCCGTAACGGGGCCCGCCACGTATAACACGATAATTGAACCGTAAACATTCTGACAGTTTTAATTTCCAGCCCGTTGAGCACGGGCCCACCGGTGGGCCCGGCCGGTTCAGCTGGTGCCGCTTCCGATTGGTGTCGTATCCAGTACCCACCTAGGGCCTGGGTCCTTTTACTGAAGTTACGTGAACTGTGCCGATAAGACAGTTCCGTGGCGCAACTGGGAGAGAGAGAGTACCGTGCGTTGGTGTAACAGCATCGCGGTTCGAAAGCGGTGCTTCGGTGATTGGAATTCATCGAAGTTGTACGTGATTAGGGGTCGGGACCTTTTATTAAAATATTTTAGCACAGTGCCGCTTGGAAATCATCAGGTCTAATAAGTCTAATTGACAATATGACCTTAGTGAAGGCTTGGATGGATTTTAATCGATCCGAATCGGGTAGGAACTACGGCTCCTGGAGTTCCAATTTCTATTGGAAGGCTAAATGCAAGACTCATAAGAAAGGGTTTGTTTGTTGAGTTTCATGTATGAAGCGATCTCTTTAAATAATTAATTGTGACGACTCACGATTCTCCTGTTCTTATGCTGGTACCACATATGTACATTAAAAAAAAAGAAACGATAAAACATTGGCCTAAATGCAGACAGTGAGTCCACACTAGAGCGAAACACAGGCGATGATTGAACATTGAGCCGAGCCGATCGGCCGTAATCGATGGAGTAAATTGAAATGTCTTCGCGGGGTGATTAGAATCCTTCTACGGCCACCGGGATCCATTTTCCGAACCATTCGGCGGCCCATTCGATTTTATTGTTACGACAAAAGCAACGTCCAACAACGACGCTTTTACGAGCGGAGGTACGAAGATAAAATGGAGCCCGCGCGCACCCATTCGGTTTTATGGAATTGCGCCCGCGCCCGTTTAGGGCTTCTTTAAAATGTACCGCCCCCCGGTTCCCGCTGCTTCCGGATCGTTCGAGGGGCTTTGTATTTGTTCTAATCCTGCCTTTATCCTGTCTCCGCCCCCGAAAACGGGTTTCCCTTTTTATGTTTGTTGATCCATTATGAAAAATTCAAACAAACAGCTATTGGTAGACTACGTCGCGCGCACACACACACACACACCTGCTGCTTCAGATGCCACGCTAGTAGCGCACCCTCTAATCTAATCTCTTCCGCTTCAACCTAAAAGTGTATCTTCCTTTCCGGCATGCCGGCCCGCCAGTCTACCGGTCCCAGTCGATCGATTCGCAACGGAGCAGTGGCGTAGACGATGGGCGTTCGTCAACCGGCACGCGTCACTCGCCCGGAAGCGGACTTAAGCGGCCAAGGTACATAGGCGACGGCACCGGGTCTCTCGGCTCACGGAAGAGCGATCGGTGCGATGGGGAGGACGCGGAATCATTACGTCAATTGCTTATCGAGTGAGTAACCCTTTCCCGCGTTGTAGTGGTCCCCCACCTGTCAGCTGTCAGCATTTTGAGTTCCGTTTCCGTTGGAAAAACCTTTTTTTGGCCACCGGAAGGCCGTTCCATCTTTGACGGTTGGTGGTGTTATTTCGTACTCAAAGAGATGGAACGGCCGGCCAGTGACATCGTCGAACTGTTACTTTAGCCCCCGTTTTTATGTTTCGCCAAACCAATCGAAGAAGGCATTTGCGCACACTCGTTACCATTCTTTAGCTCGTCTTTTCGTATTTATTTAGTGTCACACTCTCGAACGGTACAAAAATTGCTAAATTACCCCCCGGAAAGTGTATGAAATAATTCATTTTTCTTTTTCAAATCAAAATTGGTCAACTTACCACGAACTGTTCGAAAGTGCCTTTTAGCAGAGCGAGGCTCGTGCCAAAGCTGCCATTTCATAACCTAGTCGGCCAGTGGCACTGTCGCCTTCTTTGACTTTGGATCCATCTTTTCACCCATTCTTCATATCGATCAACTCGCTGTCAGAGTTTTTTGACACATGTTCGCCATCTCTCTCTGTTAGATTTATATTTTTCTGCGCTCTCTCTCTCTCTCTCTCTTGCTCTCTTTCATTTCTCGTTTCATCTTTGTCTGGTCTTCGTGGTTCCTCTCTTTGATTAGATAGCCAATTTACCAATTCCTTGCTCGGATTTGTTTGTTTCTAATTTCTTGTTACGTTATTCGGTTATTATTCGTGGCATCTAATATTTTTCGTTTCTTCCATGCTGATGCCCTTACCAATGCATTTGTCACACCACCTTTGTTTTTATATCGATGTTGTCTTGTTCTATGTACACCCATGTTACTATGTTTTACATTTTCACACTGTTCCGCCTTGCGTTTAAATGTCGTTGTTAGCGTTTAACATTGTTTAGTTACTGTGCTGTTAATAATGTTAAGTAAGTATAATTGAGTGTACAAAAGTGCATTAGATTGTGTGTTACTTTGTTTACAAAACTTTAAAACATTCTAATGCCACTTTCTATCAAGCGCTACCAACAAAATAGCGAATCCTCCGTGCTCCGTGCTTTCCTGGGAAGCATATTGATTACAGTTGCCAGTCACGTAGCTGGCAGTGGACCCCGAAGGTTATCACCACCTTTTCGAGGTCCTTCTTACGTGAACGCGCGCGCTATTGCCTGGAGCACAGCTTCCAGGAATGAAAATCGATTACACATCCGAGGCCCCGGAAGCTTGTGTCCCGAATTAAAAATGTATGCATTTTTTATGTTTTCATTAACGAAACTTTCAACCCACCAAGCTACCCGAGGCCCTCGGGCGCCCGGGCTCTCGCTGGAACCTGATCTGTCCAGGGATCAATATCGTCGCTTTTGGGTTTCTCGTTGTTGGAACACACATTGACTTGCTTTGTTGATTGGGTTTACCAGTTTTACGATATTGACAATCATTTCTTGCCTTCCCGGGAGCCTGTGGGAACTTTGTCTGGCTAGAAATCGATTTTTTTTCTGTATCCTACGCTACCGGTCAACCAACGAAGAAGCTTACTTAAATTCAGTCAAAGTCACAGCGAACGGTTCTCGGCGTTCAGCTTAAAGCCACTAAGCCGATTCCTAATATCCGGAACCATCCGCTCGGCGATCCGATTTCAGAATCGGCGCAGAGGCGTGCCGAGAAGAATAAATTTAAAGTCGTCGTCCTTACCATACAATGGACCGCAAGCAATGCAACCAATTGGTTTTCCCGTCTTTCCCCGTTATTCACATGTTATGATGCGCGCCGGAGCCGGCCACGTGCTGTACTTCCGTTTCGTATTCACCGTTAATCCGACCGCCCTGATCCGCAACAGTAACCCTTATTTGTGGTTCGGTCGCCGCCCAGATCGGTTGCGGAACGAAACGGGGACGCAGAATTGAAAGTTAAACGAAAAGTGTACGCCAACATATCATGGCGCGATTGAAAAATTAATGAAATTAAATCCAACCCCGTGGCCAAACCGGACGCTGCTGCGGTGCGGCCTGAGATTGCGAGAAGCATAAAATGCAAACGAATGCCCGGTCCCCGGGAATAAAGCAAACCGAGCCCGCACGTGTCGGTGCATCCGACGTGGCCCGGAGGGCAACATTCGGTATGCAGTTCGTTATGCTCGCAGTGCAGTGTGCAGTAAAGTGCACATTCCCGGCTGAAAAGCGCAGTCGGCTCTCTAAGTCGGACTCGTCGTCGGTTTTTCTTCTGTGCGGTAAACCGGCAACCAGCCCAAGGCGCCAGAGGCACGGGCACGGGCCCGGGCAGGCCAATTGTGTCCTTAGCCTTTGCCTCCCTCTCTGCTTAAGTATGCATGCATGGGACTGCGTTTGCCTGTTGGGGCATTTTGTGGTCAAAATCATCCCGAAACTCAGCGACGACGACGATGGCTCGACGGTCTGCCTAAGCCGTGCTCAAACTTACCCGACTACCGAACGACTCCCGCCCGAGCTGTCGGTCAAAAGGCAAAAGGGGAGAACCGCACACCCAGCCACACACATACACAAGATGTGAAGTGAACCGGGAGCATCCTTCAAAATGCAAATCTGCGGCCCAAGCCGCAGATGCTCGAGCCGTTTGACGGCTGCCGGCTTCTAATCCGGTTCCGGACTGCGTTTTTCGACGTACGCCGCCGTCGGCGGAATGGATGGACTTACGTTGCGGCCAATCGTATCATCCTGGCCCGGCCCGTCCCGGGAATGGTGCTTAGAATTAGAACGGCACACACACGCACACACTCCCGGAGCAATCTCTTACTTTGCTCCCGTTTGATTAACATCACTCCTTTGACGACACTTCATGGTAAGGTTCCCCCGGACGCCAACCAGCAATGGCTGAGATCTGGTTCGGAGTTTCTGATTTTGACAGGTGAAGCTTTTATAGGAAGCACGCCGGAACCAAGACGATGTATCACTTATTAATAGAGTGCATATTTAAGCATCCCTTTTCGCGAGGGATTGCACCATTTTCCCGGGAATCGCGGTTCACTGGCAAATGGGACATTGGGAAACCCTCTCAGCTAGTCGCAGAACTTCCCCTCTTCGGCGCTTCCTGTTTTGCGTGCGGCACGTTACTCCGGTGGCCATTTTACAATGCCCAGAAGGAGTTCGGGCTTTTTATGTGGCGTGTAGAATGCGCTCACAATAAATTGTACCGAGCCCGGGCTACGCGACCTCACTTAAAGCCCTCGGCCCTCGGTGATGTTGACATGTTGTGCGGAGTTCAGGTCCAGGCGGTTGCGGTTGAAGTCCATTTCGCTGGGAACAACGTGGCCGCATCTCGTCGGAGGACATCTCGTTTCTAATTGCACCCGAGCACCGCAACATGAAAACTCAATCATGGTGGTCGGCCGAATTGCACGTCCTTCTTGTTCTCATCGGGGGGGTCCTGCGCACGCTGCCGAAAATGTGTCATTCGGCCGGCCCACCCGGGTGTTGAATTATCGAGGGAAATAAGGAGCGTTCGTTGCGCGCGCGTTCCTTCGGCTCGGTCGAGACGCCGGGCGACCACACATCGGAGCTCCCACTCTCTCCCAAGCGTCATCAACGAGTCATGACGAAGGATCGTGTGATGGCACCCACATGGCTGCCAGTATGCTGCTGCTCCATCGCACAGCCAGGATATTCGAAGGAAATGAGCTGAATTTTCGGTTCATCACCCCACGGTGTGCCCTACGTTGGGTCTGAACTGGCAGTCAGGAGTCACTTTTGAGTGCTCTTCGAGTAGTGCTCCTTGCGGTCCATTAAAGCAACTTTCCGGACCAGATGTCGATACCGATCGGAGTACGTTCGTTCCGTTTTAATGAACCAATCGTTCGAAGTGCAGAGTTTTAATCTCATCTCCACTGCGTACGGTAAACATGGTGCATCGGGCAGCGGGTTGTTCCCACTTTTTTTGTCCGCTCGCACATGTAACGGGTCCAAAACCGCAGCAGCCCACAGGAAGGTCGATGATCTTCGGGGCTGATGGAAAAGGGCTTCACATACGGGACGGCTGTGGGGAAAATCTGTTCAGTCAATAGACTCTTCCGGCCGGTGACGCAAGGACATCCTTCATAACACACTCACCATGGGGCCAGTAAACATCGGAGGCCGACGACGGTTTCGTCCGTTCCGCTTTCGAGCCGGTGGCGGGTGCTACGAAAAAGTCTGGACCCAGCCGGCACCCCGAAGGCTCAACCGATGATGGACTTTGATAATTTAATTTTCGGTTAAACTGTGCAGACCGAGACCGAGGGCCGGGCCTCGTTTGCTAGTCGGAAAAATGTGCCACGCCCGGCCGGACAGAGGCAGGGCCACATCAAAAGTTCCCGGACTCCCGGGGAACCATATTCCGATAGTTTGGGTTATCTAAATGCAAATGTAATTGAATTGGCCTGGGCTCGTGTCCTGTATGCGCAGTCCGCTGCTGCAGTCCCGTTCCGGGCAAGGAGGCAAATTTTAAACGCAAACAACCGCCTTCGTCGTCGTCGTCGTCATCGTGTGCGAAGGCCCTGCACAAGAAGTGCAATCAATCGATCGAACATTTGCCATCTTTTTTGATGATGTTTCGTGTCCCTGAACGGGGGGGGGGGGGCATGGTTTGTGGTTTTCGTGTTGATTCACCCTGTCCTTGATGAATTTGTGCATTTTAAAGCTTCTGCTTAAACTTTTCGTCGGTTTCAAGGGTTCGTATACTCGGGCGCACCGTGTTTTGGGCATCTAGATAATGTGGCACTGTTTGCACAACTTCAAACCGTTGTTTTGATCCTTCCGCACCATCCTTTTTTTCGCTCGCATTTTGTTGCGCAAAGCTTTTAAGGTCAGTTGCTAGCAGGCTGACTGGCTGGCCGAGAGGCTCCGATTCCTGGGGGGCTTTTTATAATCGTACTTTGCCGGCGGCAGCGCCGCACCGTTTGAAATATTATACGCCTTCGTGCAAAAGAAACGCCCTCAAAGAAAATGGTCAAAGAAATGCGGGAAAGAAGCAGCAGAGGCGGATAGAAAAAGCGAACCTCAAAGTGTAAGGAAAATCTTTACACGCCATCAAGCACATGAACACAATGAAACGTGCTTCATTTATCTTGCTTTACAAACGAACGAACGAACGGACGACGACGGCTCTCGTCGTCGTCGTCGACAGTGTCGGGGCCGGACAGGCACTTCACCAGGTTGGGAGTCCACCAGTGTGTTCCGCGTTTGCATTTGGGGCCGCGTTGTGTGGCCCAAAAAGCAGCGGAACAAACGAACGCAGCGCGGAACTCCTTGAAGCGCACGAAACGAACGTCTCCTAAAACGCCATCCATCATTGCACCATTTGTTCTGTCGTGTGGCCCATTTTGGGAGCTGGGCATCCGTTGTTGTTTGTTTGTTTGTTTGTTTGCGTGCTGGTTGAAGTTGTCTAGAGTTTTCTCTCGAAAGCGGCCGTTGAAATCTCCTTGAGTTTCGAACAAGATTTTTGGCCCACTGACGTTGGGCGCTGATTATGCTCTCCCCACACAAAAAAACAAGAAGTAGTTTATTGTGGGAGGTTTCATGAGGTTTTCTCCTCGGTCTCGGTTGATGCTTCACTTCATTATGCCGTGATGCTTTGCGAGTGATTTGATGACAGATGAATATGAAGCAGTGCAGTGCCTGGGCTGGAACGTTTCCGGGTCGGTGCGCTGTTCACTTCACATCTTTGTTGCGGACCTCTCTAGACCTTTATGTTTTTCTTTATGTTGATGCATTCACCCGTTTCATTTTTGTTATTTTTAGAGTGACCCTGTTTCGCCTTCTTGGCATTCGGCAATTGTTAGTTGAGTGTTTAATCTGAAAGATGAACGATAAAGTAAAAGTACAACATACTCCATCGCGTGTTATTTGTGGTAGAAAAACACAATATAGACACCTTGCTCATCTTGAGCCACGGACGTCGGAAACCCTATCTTAAATCGCCCACAGACCGCCCCGGGGCGTGGGCCGTGAAAAATTGTTCCAACCAAAAACCGTTGGCGTTGGCGATAGCGAGAACCATTATCGTCTCGCGACGGTCTCGACGTTTTGTTTCAAGCACCGGAGCGGAGTGATTAATGGTTCACGCTCCGTTTTGGGATCGATCCAAAGCGTCCGGAAGTTTCTTCGGCTCCACCAGCTCCGGTGTTGAATGATATCAATTTATGATCATCATCATCATCGTCGTCTTTCGAGCCGCCGCCGCCGGTTGCCGATGGAGCCAGATTTTCTTACCGTTTCGCAGGTTTTTTTTTGTTTTTTTCCCCCCTAGGGCCTTCTTCCGCAAATCTGCGTCCCTTCAGCAAACAAAGTACCGCTGCACAAAACGAAGGACTCTAATTTTTGCCCCAACCCACAAGTCGGAAGGGGTGTCAAAAGAGAGAGTGAGAGAGCGGGCAGTGCCGAATGAAGCAATTGTTCAACGACGTTGACGTTTCCAGTTCTCGAAATATTAATATTACAAATTGCCGTTCAGCCACGCGCGGTGGAATAATGAATTCTGTTGATAAATGGCCTAATATTGACGGGACTCTTCGTCCTGTGCCTTTTACATCGTCATTTTCCTCACGTCTTACTTCGTACCAAACCGATTTTTTGTTTGGGTTTTTCGGTGTGCCCACATAAGGGACACCTTATCGCCCTGCAGACACCAGACACCGTCTGAGCAGATCGATCGACACACAACAATGTGAAAATAAAACGCTACTTTGCGGCCTGGAAGAGGGTGACTTGCATGACTGCTAATGCGACTACCGAGGGGCCACCCCACGCGGGGGGTCGGAGAAAAAATCATTTCCATTTAACCAGCAACTTTTAGCGACCCTCCCCGGCGGCCCGGCTCGCGCAGTCGTTGGATTATCGCATGAATACGAATTGACAAATATTCATTTATAAACACGACGACGACGGCGACGACGACGGTGAGCAGGACCGTGAAAACTGGGGGCGTTTCGTGGGAAACCCGCGCGCTCGAAGCACTTTTTCGTGTCTCGAAAACCAAGCCCGGAGATCCCCGGGGGCCACGGTTTTCGGGTCCTTTTTCGGGAGCTCCGTACCATCACATGGGAGCCCCCAGCGCACCGTTTCGTTTATTGAATCAAAATAGAGTCACCACTTAGAGTCTAGAATGTTTCTTTGAGTGAAGAGTTTGGTTAAACGAAACTTATAGCCCGACCGGAGCCCTTCCTTACCGGGCTAATTTTACTTCGAAACACGACTTATCAAAACCACATCATAGCATGTGACCGAAGAAACTAATTCCTAGCCCCGAACCGGACAGGATGAGGATTAAATTAAACTTTCATGATAAGCTTTTATTGCCGAAACCCGGTGTCCTCTCTGGTGGGGGGGGTCGAGTTTTCACGCCTAGCACAAAGGGCACCCCAAGCAGACCCAGGGAGATGAGAATTACACACACGCACACTCTTGCGTGTGTGTATGTTTGTTCCGTGCCTCATTTGTTCCGATGTGCTTTTGTGGGCGATGGAAAAATGTCGCCCTCCCGAGGGCCAGTCGAGTCGGCCGAGGGAAATTGTTGAGAAAATTACCGAGCAAACTTTTGATTAGCGCGCGCCGGGGGTACCAAGCGGAAGATGGATGGGATCGGGAGCGGAACCACCCCAGCCCGGCCACTTTTTTGATGACTTTTTGAGCGTTGCAACGGCACGGGTTTCCCCCCCCGGGGGTGGGGAACTGAAAGTCCCGGGCGAACCGGCTGGGCGTCCCATTCCTGATCTCGTCACACTGATTGAAGATTGATTGCGCGTCGCCGCCCGAATTAGGGAGCTGCCGGTCACCAAATCCCGGTCGGTTTTCCCCGGGTTTTATGGGATGCTGCTGTGCTGCGCGCGCGCGAAATGTTCAAAAAAATAAATCACCACCAACTAGAAACGAGCGTAACAAATTTTAATCCATTTTTTATCGCCCGGCTCAACTGTGGCTCAATAGAATTTCCGATTCCAGCGGGCAAATCAATGGCCGATTGAATGGAAGTTTTCTTCCATTGGTGGTGAATTTATTTGAATGTTTCGATTTTTACAGCATAAAAGTTGATGTTCGGTTTGGCGAACATTAATTCGAACATGCTCAACACGCTCGGTACGTGGGTCAATGAGTTCGGCTTTGAACGTTCAGAAAAGCACTCTTTGAAAACGTCCCAATGGAACGCTTAAAATCAGGGAACAAAATTTTGTTGATTGTGATAAAGTAGCGCCACCTATGTGATGTCCTTCGAACTGATGCTCCTGTTTAAAGATTAGATGGTTTGTCATCACAGAGCACTTGGATGTAGGGATCGAAAGAAGCCCCAATTTCCTTGCCAACTATGATAATAGACGGAGCATCACTTTATGTTCATTTTTGTCTCGTTCGTTTTATATCATTCGGTTAGATGGATTGTGTTGTTTGCAAAATTTTTCCTTTTCGCGATGTCTTGTTTTAAGTGTCCTCCTCTTTCCTTCAGTACACGTTCTCAGTTCATTCTCTTCAACGTTTTATGTTCGGGACTCAACAATCAAACATCGTTTGACTAACACCGACCACTTTCCATGCTACCTATTGTTCTGCCACTGTTTGTTTGCTCTGTTTCTCCGTTTCTCTCGTAGCACCTTTGTAAACCTTCATACGCGAGCGAATTCAAACGGCGGCGCTACCGGAAGCGGCCCCTGCTTCCAAATAGCGAAACCGATCGCCATCGATCGATAGAAAACAAAAACAGAAAGCGCTCGCAAGCAAAACATAAACACGCACACACAAAAACGGGGCATTAGAACGGGGCCGGGCGCCGCAAAACGGGGCGACCCGCCGACCGCGACGACCGCTGTACATAACGTGTGATTGCATTGCATTCGCCGTGTGCGCCCCCAACGATCACCCACCCGCAGGCATCATGATCATGCTTATCACATACCGGCTGGTCAGTGTGACGCTCGCTGCATCCAGCATAATCGTAGCATAATCGCGCATCGCGCACGTGCACACAAGCGTGAATTGATTCGAGTGGACCGAAATCGAAACCGAACCCGAGTAACAATTGGCAAGTTCCTGGGAACCGTTGGGCGAACGACGTTCCTTTAGCACTTGTCAAAATTGAACCAAATGCTAAACTCCCGGCAACCGCAACACGGGCTCTCTAGCGGTCTCGCTAGCAATCGGAATTGGGTGGAGTTTGATCAGGCCGCAGAGAGGAGCTTTGATGCCAATCTTAAGCACGCAGACAGGCAGCAGTAACGCAGAGACGAACGCTGCAGCAAAGTTTAGATAATTCGGAAACAAAAATTAAACCTTCAGCCGAGCGCGAAGTAAAAGCAAACAAAGTTGTCCAAAATGTCGTACGGTGATATTTCTTACGGGTAAGTAAAAAGACCGCTGCCGGGACAGCGAACGGCAGGAGCAGGAGGCTTCCTTAGGCAGGCAGAGTCAAAAGTAGAGCAGAGGTTCGTGCCTCGGAAGGTACCGTTCGGTTCTGGCGCGTGTTGTGGTTGTGGTTCGAAAATGGAGCAATCCACATCAATCCCGGAATGTATCTGCTGCACACATCACCCGGACACACGCACATCATGCAACACACACACACACACACAGACTGACACCAGCCCCACCAATCTCATGCTCACTCGCCCCAGAGGCCAACACCACTTTTCTGTTCCGTCTTCTCTTAGTTTCGTTACGTTTGCGGGTTGCCGGAAGTCGTTTGCCTGTTGGGTTTTCTTTTCTTGCACGGTTTGCTTCCGCAAACCGTCTTCGAAGGTCTCTCCATTCTCTCGTTTCGCCTCGACCAGTACCGAGTATCATTTCGTACGGTTTGTACAATAATAATCTATCCTTGTTTGCTTTATTATTGTTTCAGTGTGTTTGTTGATCGATTTCTTTTCGTTTTGGACTGAGTACGGTATGCGTTGTGTCAAACTTTAGTAGTAGAACCGGTTCCTCGGCCCCCAAGACGGCCCCCGGAGGACATGCGGAACGAAAGCTCGCGTGCGTGAGCGTGTGTATATTAAGCATCCCGGGAACGAGGAGAGAACAAAAATCCCCACATCAAGTGGCCAGGTTCTTTTCTTCCGACCCACCCAAAGACCGACCCCACACATTCCCTGGGTAGTAGTGTAAGTTTTGCACACTCACACACACACCACTCATTTTCTATTTGCATTCTATTCCGTTAGCGACGTTACATTGTTACCCTTTTTTTTATTTCGTTCGGTTCGTGTTTCGTTTTGCCCAAAACTGTTTCAGGCAGCCAAAGTGACTGTTGCGCGCAGCATAAAGCAACCGGTTCCCCGGAATGGTTGCTGGAAAGTTTTCGAACCATAAACACCACCGTCCGCATTGGCCGCCTATCCAACCGATCCGTGGCAGAGTCCGATTCGGCCTTTAAATTTAATAGCTCCTTAAATTAGTCGCGAGGCAGGATCTGAAAGCAGGACCAGGTTAGTGTAGGTTTTGCTTTTCGATCGGCAAACTAGCAAAATGGGCACAGAAGTGCTGCGCTTTTGCGACAGCCACCCGAACAGCTTTCGTCTGATGCTGCTGCTGCTGCTGCTCCTGCTGATGTGCTTCATCGAATCGGTCAAAATTTTCCATCTTTGTACTTCACAAATGACGCACAATCGATGCGCCACTAAAGGGGGAACGAAAACTTGACGATCGAATCTGATCAGTTTGACCACGTTGCTCCGCTCAGCAGTGAGCGCCTGCTGCTGAAGTCTTGCAACATTTTCTTGCTTCCTACCTCTATGCTTCGGTTTTCGGTTTGTTGGACTCTCGTTTCGTTATGTTCACTATTTTTACTTTACGATTTCGTTTCTCAACCTGTACCGTGTACCTCATATCTCTACTCACATGACTCACAAACATCACACTTCATCCATCACGTCTGCGCATTTCTGAAGAGTCGCATCTCTTACCAGAAAAACACGTAGCTATATGTAGCCAAGACCTGTGTTTGATACGTTCGTTTCATTTTCATCGCCACCACCACTAATCTCGTGCTCTCCGTTCGCCAATAATATTGTTAAAGTTTTCTTTACCAGAAAGAAACGGGCGAAAAGCTTCATAACATTTCGCAAAAAAAAAACGCCAAAACAAAAACGAGTTCATTCATTCGCTTGAGTATTCGCGTTCGCTTGAGACTTATTAGAGCCATAACTGTCGCGGCCTTTCGTTCAACCTATCCATCGCTCTATTTCTCACTCTCTCTCTCGCTCTCTTTCGCTCTCTGTCTCTCTGTGTCGCTGATTCTATCCATGATTCCGTGCTCCACGCGGGCTTCGATCATCGATGTTAATATGTGTTCCCATTTTTGTTCGCCCCAGACTGCAGAAGCAAGTCAGCGTGATGAGCATGAATCTGTCGGCGAAGCTAGACGACCTGCAGCGGGGTGACCGTCATCTGGAGACGACGGTCGCCCTCTGCGAAATCCGGACGCAACTTCAGGAGCTCACCAAATCGGTGGAGAGCTGCCAGACGGAAGTTTCCGAAGTAGGTCGACACCGAAGGCTCCGATGGCTCCGGGGCAGTTCCAGTTTCTAATCCGCTTCCGCTTTTTGCCGGTTTCGTTTGCCAACTTTCGGCCCACAGGTGAAACGTGATATGGTAGCAATAAAACACGAACTCGATACAGTACAACAGGTCAAGGAGGAGATCGAGGAGCTGCGGGAGTACGTCGATCGGCTGGAGGAACACACGCATCGGCGGAAACTGCGGTTGCTGGAACAAGTTAGTTTTAGGAATATTAATGCATGCACTTTGATTTTGAATAAAAGCTCCTTCCGTTCCCCGTTCAATTTTGTGTTCCATTTTGTGTTCTTTATTATTGAGTTCAGTTTACGTACCTCATTTAATTCTTACCACACTTTTTACTAATGAAGATTGTTCGCATTCGTCGCGCAGGGTTTGACGTTCTTCCTGACGTACGCCATCTTTGCGGCCGTCCTGGGTATGCTCCAGTTCGGCTACAACACCGGCGTCATCAACGCGCCGGAGGTGAACATCGAGAACTTCATGAAGGACGTCTACAAGGACCGGTACGGCGAGGACATCAGCGAGGAGTTCATCCAGCAGCTGTACTCGGTGGCCGTCTCGATCTTTGCGATCGGCGGCATGCTCGGCGGTTTCAGCGGTGGCTGGATGGCGAACCGATTCGGAAGGTATGGCCTGGGGCATAAATTTTAATCGCATTATGCACTGGCCGGGCATAGCAGAGATAGCAATGGCTCGCTCCAGCTCGCTTCGGCTTGTACTCTTATTTCGCGGCCAACGAATGCAATGATCCACGAATCCGATAGCGGACCCGACCGGCTCCGGGTGTTCGATCGATTAGCATCTTATGAATAATGTATAATGGAATTGTCAAACCAATGTCCACCCCGGGCGGACAATCTTCATTAAGGATGGCCTTCCGGTTCTCCGGTCATCGCGTCGGGGTTTGTAACGCGCACAAACAATGTGTGGTGCCGGTTTTGTGTTTGTCCTATGTGTATGATAAGATAGAGGCGCAACCCGCGTCTCTCACCGGTTGCACTGTCATGCATTCTCATTAATCTATTTTATGCATCTCTTCCAACCATCGTGTTGGCGGTGCATAAAAAGGAATCCACAATTCATAGACCGCGCGACGGCCCGGTGTAATTGCATTTCGCAAATCAAACAACTCAGCCCGCAATCGAAGGACTGGATGGATGTTTGTTCAGCTCCTTCGCCCGTTATCGATGAGAAATGCATCGATTTCTCGTTGCCCATAAATATTTAGTGATCGGCTTTCGGCGTCCCAATCCCCAGTGCACCGTCGTAATGTTCGCTCGCTAAACAGT